>NW_026623619.1:362217-391637 GCF_030028575.1 Malurus melanocephalus
CACCAATTTCAGAACATAAAGGAAAATTCCTATAAAGTTCATTTTTCAATCCTGTAATGACTAGATTAAAAGAAGCATTGCATTTACGAATCATCCAGAAATCCTCATAATGCTCATCTGTTTTTAAACTAAATTAAAGTAAGTAATTTTCCATCCTCTGCCACTGCATGTCTTGGCACAGGGCATTAGTCTTTAGCCTGTAGATGTGCAATTCACATTGAAATTTTTATAGATTTGCTCCATGCTGTTTCACTCCAAAGCTCAGTTCCCTGTGGTCTTGTAATCTTAAAACAGTTACAAGGATAATCTAGTGCATCTATATGTTCTTTACATGTAGGGTGTGATTGCTGCAAATGCTGATGTGTTTTATTTATTATGGTACAGTGGCAGAGCTGCCTTTCCTATAGTACATTAATCTGTATGTACAAAAGAAGGATAGGCTCTCTTTTCTTCTTTAAAAATAGCTGTAGGGGAGAAGGGATGTGTCTTGTTTAGCACAGTAGCAAGGGAAAACAAGCTACTTGTGAAAGCAAATAGTAAAACAACAAGT
Source organism: Malurus melanocephalus (assembly GCF_030028575.1). Lineage (NCBI taxonomy): Eukaryota > Metazoa > Chordata > Aves > Passeriformes > Maluridae > Malurus > Malurus melanocephalus. Next base: position 362,768 of record NW_026623619.1, read on the forward strand.
ACAGCACTGCTCCTGGCTCCCACACTCTCTTTCTCTTCCTCATCACGAACACAGCGTGCCTTACACATTGCCTGACCTCTCCACCTGTTGCTTCCCAGTTCTGTCTCATGCAGGCCAAAAGAGCCCCACTTCTCTCTGACTCTTCAGCCYCATGTGCCAGATCTCTTCCTCCCAGAGCAAGGAGAAAGAGTAATGTGGAAAGGAATACATGCCAATTTGTAAAGTGGCCATTAGAAATTAATGCATGATATGGCAGAGACAACAAAGTCTCAGGTCTAAATCTGTGCTGCTTAACTAAACACTTGCTGTTTTCTGAGTCTCCAGTGTGAAAGAAAGGTAAAAACATTCCTAATTTGCTGAAGGCCCACATAAATGGCATCAACTCTCTGTCACTGTTGCAGGGAAAGGGGTTGGCAAAGCCTGGGAAGAAAGTTTGTCTTTTTCTTGCCAAGAACAGCTCATTCACAATGCAAGGTGACACAGCAATCAGTGTGATGGATTGTGACAAGTCTGGCAGACTAAAAATTCTCAGGAGAGCTGCTGTGACAGCTTCAGGTTGTAACATTTGCCCATTTTCCTGTTGTGCTACTGTTTACTGTAAAGAGAAAAGTTCATTTAAATAAAAATAAATAAAAGTATCTTTAAATAAAAATAATTAATGATGATGATGATGATAATGATGATGATGAYGACAACATTCTTTTCTCCCTTCCAGGACTGCAAAGCATAAACAAGATACCCTCCTCATTATGCCTTTTGAAAGGATGGCTCTATTCAAAGATGAAGGAGAAGAAAGGCAAAGTCTGATTTCTGGACTTAAAAGAACTCTCATAAAAGGCAGATATTTAGATCAAACTGAAATGGCCTGAAACCATCTTTATTATTCTGGCATTCAAGCAGTCAGCTTGCCTGCTTGATATTCCACACATCTTAGAGATGAAACATATTCTTTTGGTGTGCTCAGTTGATTTCTCACCAAGTAAAGTATTTTGCAGTCAGTGGGTTGGATCCATGCATTGGATTGAGCTGGGTGAGAGATGACCCTGCACCAGTCATTCCTTTCAAGCCACAGTAAAGGACTGTTGCCAGCTATAATCCACCAATAGCCCAAATTATGCAGCAAAAAGCCAGCCTGTATCTTGGAAGCTGTTTAGATACAGACCAGGCTCCCCAGGGAATTGCCAGACTCTTGTGTCTGGGTGAGCAACCAATAAGTGGCTGATAATATCTATCGCTTTCCTGGGAAGTTTCACCCAGTTTGTGCACGGATTTCACTTCCACTGTGGTCCCACGGGGTGCTCAGATAATGTGTAAAATAGCAACTTAGATGAATCTAAGCTCACAAAASTGAACAGAAGAGGGAATACATACACAGTGTTTTGAATTAAGTATACAGAAAAATGAGCTCCTGACAGCTTCCAGGGGTACAACTATACACAAACAGATAGAAATCAATAGACACCAAATAACAGCATTTGGGTCTAATTAGACTGAGAGGCAGAGCTGGAAGCTAAGGAGAAGGAATCCCTTAGCAATTTTCTGTCTCAGTGGTGGATATCAGAAAGGGTCTGAAGAACATCTGGAAAGAAGGACCTTTCTCTTCCCAGCACTCTGCTTGCAGCCAGTGTTGACACTCTCTTGAAGTTGTAAGCAGAGCCCACGAGAACAGTGCTATCCTTTGAAAGCCAAATCTCTTTAAATKATCATCCCACTTTTTATTCCAGTGTGGGCAGGCATGGATCTGTTGTATATCTGAGTGCAGGGTCTGGGTTTAGGAAGAAGAGCATGTCCAAGCTGTTAACCATTGCCACCTACCCCTACACAGTGTACGCTTCAAAGCCTGCAGAGCCYATTCACGCCAGCTGAGCCAAGTGTATTCTCCCCACTGGAGAAGGTTTCCGGCTGGTAGCAACYGCAAGATCTTCCTTTTCTTCTCCCCTCCAGCACTGGCAGTCCTTAGCACAATCACAAGAGTGTCTTCAGTTTCTGTATTTCCATGCTGCTGAATCTGAGCAATGGCAGCTTCCTGGAATAAAAGGAAAACATTGTTTGTTCTCTTTGGATTGGTATTGTATCAGAAAACTTATTGTCCTCCCTTTCCTCATTCAAATCTTGTTGATAAATATATCAGCTTATTTTCGTGGGCCAAAATGCGTCCTAAGACAGATGAGCTCAATTTCTGAGATATATGATGCAAAAACATTTTAAAAATTAAGAAGGCTTTTTCTGCTCTTGGTCTGGCAATTCATTTGTTTCACAAAGTCGATTGTTCTCTCAGTTTACTGCCTGTGATCTTGCAGTAGTTTTGGGGKTTTTTTCTCTACTGAGTTCTTCTTTTTTGTAGCCACCACCAGTGAGGTTCACCTAGTCGTTGTCTTCAGCTAGTTTTTGCCTCTCTTCCTGGCTATATGATAGGCCAGGTCCCCTGCACATTCCCAGGCTTTCAAGAGAACAGGCATAAATAGGATTCATCCATCTTAACTCTCTCTGTCTAGAAAATCCATTATCCCTAGTCCCATGGCAGTGCTGTCCCCTGCTTGCTCTCTCCTGCTGGAGAGTGTCAGAGAAAGCAGCTGTGAGAGCTGGCAGAGGTGAACCTTGAGGGAAATAATGGAAACCTGGCAGTTTTCTGCAGTTCTTCTACTCAGCAGCTTGTCACTGGAACTCAGAAGTCTTAAACTACTTAATTACAGTCTTACTGTCCACAACTTTTGACATGGTCCACTTCTCTATCCTCCTATGGCAGCATATTCCACAAATTTGTTCCCTACTGAATTCTTTTATTTCTTTAAACCAATTTCATAGTAATTTTGTGGAGTCTCCCTTTGCTCTAGGACTGCAGAACAGTCTTTCTCTGGCAGTCCACCACCTGTCCTATCCTCACTGAGACCCTTTTAGAGGGGTATGGAGCAGAATTGCATACAGCAGTAATGAAACCATGGTTTTATATACAAAAGAATAATTCCCCCTATCTTCTTCTCCATCCTTTCCTGGTGGTGTTTAGCATTTTTTTGGGTTTTGTTCAACTCAACACTGTTGCATGCTGAAGCAATATTTTCAGAGACCTGTCCACAGTGACTCAGAGAGCTCTGCTCTGAGCTATATTGCCAGATCTGCTCTCAATGTCACAATAACATGGCTTAGAATTATTTTCCTACAGATAACATTGTTTCATCTTTATGCTGGAGGTCATCAACCATTCTTTTGCTCACTAAATCAGTTTTGAAAGGTCATTCTAGACTGTCTTATTAACTGTGACATTTGACTGAAAGACAATCAGACTATCACCAGCGGGATTGGAGGTTTCATTATTCAGCTCCTTCACAAGTTTTCTGATCAGGATGCTACATAAAACCTGAGGGACATAACTACTAATGATTTTACACTCAGAAAAATTGCCATTAAGTTTCTTTTTCTTAAACTTGATTTCAGTCTATGAAAGACCCTAATTTTCTTAACAACCCCTCTGATTTTGGGATGCTTTCCTCTCTTTCCCCAATGCACCCTTGGATAAGWGATCCTTGAGAGAATTCTGTGCTTCTGGGCCTCTGTTTTTACCCAGTTCTGGATTTTCAGTAATGATTTTGCAGCACTGGCAGGGCAGATCTCTCATTCTTAGGACTAGCTCTGATTGCCTGCTGATTGTCTGTTTCTCCAGCCAGCCTGGGGCAGAAGGGGTTGAGAAGCTTTATCAGCCTGCAGTGACATTGCACCCTCCTCCTCCCGTTCCTACCACTCATAGATGGTGTTTGTTGGCAGWGAGATGCTGATTGAGAGGTGAGCCAGGCAGAGATGATTATTCACACTGGCTCCCACAATGGTATAGCTCCCTCTGACACTTCCTGCCTCATTGTTAAGATGCTGCCACTGCACTTTTATAAATGCATATAGAATATTGCTGAAAGCACAGCCAGCACTTACACAGAAGACCAATTTTATAACCTGCAATAAAAGAGTAGGAGTGTGAGACCTTATCTGTGTGCTCTGACTGAAGCTTCACTCACAATCATGTGAAGATCATTACTGTGGCTAGTGCTGGCCTCCTGGTCACCTTCCTTAAGAAACTTCCCAAGCAACACAGCAGGAAGATTGGGATATGCAGTCTGGTTAAGCTATGAATTTCTCAGCTCACTTTAAAAGGGTGTGCTTCTGGACAGAAGAATGGTGAGATCCTGAGAGATAGGCAGAGCTGCTGGCACCAGGAACCTGAGAACAGTCTGGTGTATGACGRTGCAATGAACCTCAGCTGGGATGTGCTGGGCTCTCTCCCTTGTCTACAGAAGAGGTCTCAACACGCTCAGATTTCTCTCTGGATCTCTTAGTGCTGCCCTGTTCTTTCATCTTCTCTGACATGAGTTGTACAAGGACATTTAGGAATCCTACAGCAGGACAGGACAACTCACTCATTCTGCTTGAGTCCTCCTCTGTTTTCAGCTGCAATGCAATCACTATTAAACATTAATGCACAAACAATGTCAGCCTTCCCTGCTGAAAGAAAGAAAGAAAAAAAGAAAGAAAAGCTGTTGGAATCTCTGTAGACTCAAGAAGGGGGAGCATTAACTGTCAACAATCATGCAAAGAAATGAATGATTCTTCTCTGTATTAGGTACTGTTTTCTGTATTTTCTTTGGAGGAATTTTCCATTGTTTGTCCTAATAGTTGTTTCTAAGTGGTTGAAAAGTGAATTTTCACTCATTGTGATCTATATGTGTTGTAATTTGCATTCAAGTAATGCTGCTTTTAGCTTTGTATATCCTTTATCCTCCTTTGAAAGAAAAATTAATTTACCATCTTCTTTCAGTGCATAATCTTTCTCTCCTGCAYTGATGTTCACAAAGAATTCTGAAAGGACACTGCCTTATTCCAGCAAATTCTCTATATCTTCACTTCAATGCTGAACAAGTAAAAATTGTTTCAGTGGCATATAAGGAGATGTCTCTGTATATTCAGTGGCATTAGCATCTGAAAGCTCTAAATAATGGGTAAGTGGCAAAAAAACACCTGTGTCAYTCTGCTTTTACAGGGCTATGACGGGATGAGTTGGCCAGAAAACAGCTTATTGGATTTCATCAATAGAGAAAGCTATACAATTCARGAGTCTGAAACTGCTAAGAGAAGGTCAACAGGAGAGTTCACAGCTTTTGAAAAGACTAAGAAACAAGATCCTTTTCCTCCAAGAACTGATAGACTACAATAAAGAAAGCAGGAAATTGTGAATTTTTTTTCTTCTGAGGAATGATATGTTGCTGCTAAAAAAAAGTATTCAAAAAAGCCATGCAAAATAAAAAACAAAACAAACAAAACCAAAAAAAACCCCACCCAACCAAAAACCATACCCATGCCAATCCAAAAACCATTCCATCTGAAAAGAATAAAGTAAGGATGAGGTATTAGAACCMAATTTTCAAAGCTTACCTTACATTTTCTTTCAGTGAGGAAATCTACAATGGGAAATATATCACTGCACAGAAAAGTTTCAGGAGATTATTACCACAAAAGGATTTCCATGTCAATGCCTCACTCCTCAGTCTGGGGCCAGGCTCAGAATTCAAAAGTCCAAGGTCACCTGAAATACAGCTGAAGAACAGGATGGGAACAATGAGCTCCATATTACAGGATTTCAGGTCGCTTTGAACTTGTGTTTCAAAATTCCCCTTCTGATATTTAATTCCCAAAGCTCTTCAGTGCAGTGACAATTAGAAGAGATTCTTGGCCCAGGAAAAATGGGAAACATCTGCACCAATTTCTCAGTTGTGACTGAGAAGTTTACTGATTTACCTCTGCTGAATCAAGGGAATGCATTTGCCACAATGATGGTAGGAACATTCATCACCTCACTTCACCTGCTTTGTTGACAGGACAAGGCTGAATTCCCTTTAATGACAATGAAGTGTTTATGAGCAGTGTAGGCTCACAGGTGTACTCTGCTATTAAAGAGTGGCCCTCACTGCCCTGGTGAATGGTRTATTTAATATTTATATTGCAATGCAGCAGTATGAAAGAAATGTATCTCTTAATTATTGTGCCCACTCGTACAGACACACCATCACCTCTGCTGCTCATGCTTTCTAACTGCAGGATTAATTCCTGTCTTTTTCAACTACAGYTGCAGAAGCTACCCTTAATAATAGCAAATTGGTCTGAGGACTTGGTGGTGGCTGAGTCTTGGATGGAGTCAGAAAGCAAATGCCAGGGGGACAGAAAGAGAAGTGCCATGACTGAATTCATCTTGTCCTGTCTTTGAGGCACATTTATTCCAGAACAAAACAGGGTTCAAATGTAAAGGACAGTCATCCTTTTGACTCCTCCTATAGYTGGGGCAGAAGGAGGCTTTTTCAAGTGTGATATAGCCCAGCTAGGGGTGGCATAACTTCTGGGAAGAGGACTTCTCTACAGGCCACAATTCCTGAGAGAAAATATCTACCTCCTCTGGCATARGACCCTCAATTTACTGCAGTGTGGCTCTCTGCTCCAGTTCAATCCTCTCCATGAGCCACAGGGAGAATCACTGCTCTGGAGCTTGGAGTGCTTCCTCCCCCTCCTCCTTTTCTAACTTTGGCGTTTGCAGGGTCATTCCTTGCTTTTTTTTTTTTTTTTTTTTTTTTTTTTACAGGTCATTCCTTGCTTTTTTTTTTTTTTTTTTTGCTTAACTTTTCACAGCATTGTGACCTTCCTTAAAAACCTTTGCCCAGATATGCCACAAGCTTGACTGAGGGGCTCAGCTATGTCCTGTGTTAGGTTTGCTGGAGCCATCTGGAACAACCTGGAACCATCTGTGTCAGGCACAGGGTTACACTTGGCCTCTTCCCAGAGAGGCCACTGCTGTAGATCTCCTGCTACCAATGCCTGGACATCTACATCACCTCTTGTCTCTGTGAAGCTGAATTGTCATTAATATATATATTCACCATACACTCCTTAGAAACTCACTTGCATCCACAAATRAAGCTCCACACCTGAAAATCAAAGTAACATCATCACAAACCCAACAAAGGTGGACAGGGAAAACAATCAATAAAAGTCTACCTTTTGTCCTTTSTCTACATTGCAACTACAAAATCATTGCATTATCTAAAAAGGTCCTTCCAAGGCACCTTGAGAAGACAAATGTCATAACGAGGAACGTGCCTCCTTCCTCCTCCTTTCCCCCAGCTTTTATTGCTAAGCACAAGGTCCTGTAGTATTGGGTTTCCCCTGTATTCCCAGCTGTCCCTTCCCAACTCCTCATCCACCCACTGCCCACTTTCTGCAGGGGCAAGTGAGAAAAAGAGAAGGATTTGTGCTGCCCAAGAAATGCTCAGCAATAACTAAAACAGCAGTATGTCATCAACATTATTTTAGTCTCAAATGCAAAGCATGGCATTATATGAGCTGTTAAGAAGAAAGTTGACTTCACAACTTCCTCTCAGCCAGAGCCCAGTATGGCAGTAAGCCCTAAGCTTTCTATGGCTGAAAAGAAGTTTTCTTCAATGAAATTACATGTCCTTTCACCAAATAAATCCTCTAATAACAACAATCTGTGTAACCAACACTAATTAATCTGCATATAGAGAAATATGTATTTWTTTGGTTCAGGGATAAGGTAGGTTTTATCTGAACTGAGTTTTCCATGATAAGTTTTTCAAATGCCATTTGGGGGGAAAACGTTCTTCCTGAAAAGGTTCTAAAAACCCCCAAGCTGAACAGAAAATAGCTCAGTCATGTCAACTTCAAAAGTAAACATGCAAAAAGTGAGCAGTTTCATAGCTGACCAACAAATGGGAGAAACATGACTSAAATCTCCCATGTTAATTCTGAAAGCTTCAGTTAGGGAGAGAAGAATTTGTTGTTTTAGAAGACATCACATCAACTGGCCAGTTGCTCAGATACTAAAAATGTGTTCATTGTAAGTGCTCCTGAAATGTGCTGCTTTACTGATAGACGAATGGTTGCCCCATTTCTATAGGCAGAGGCACATTCATGAGACTGGAAGAGTGAAAATACAATATTTATAATGCCATTTCAAATCAATCACTGTAAATTTGTCTCCCTTCCCTGACTCTGCAGGATGAAAAAAATGTCTCTTTATAGGAAATGAACCTGTGTCTCTCATTAGCTGCAGTGTTCTGTTTGGAATTAATGTCTGTTTAAAGCTGGAGAGTCCCCTTCTCCTGAAGCACATCTCCAGAGAGTTCTGAGGCAGCACAGTGAGAAAAGAGATGACCATCGACCACCAAGAGTGCTTCTGACAGAGAGAGAGACAAGAAATAAGTTGATGGATAGATAGATGGATGGATGGATAGATAGATAGATAGATAGATAGATAGATAGATAGATAGATAGATAGATAGATAGATAGATAGATAGATAGAGTCAGTCTTTTTGGGATTATAGGATTAAAACAATTGAATGTCCAGAACAGCCTCTAAAAGCACATTCCACACACTGTGATACTTCTGTGAGAGGGGTTTTCCCACCATTTTGAGAAACGTATTGGATTCCATGGGCTACTTTGTGTTCCAGCCATTTTCCTGGCCAATCCATGAGAAAAGAGGTAGTGGAAAGGAAAGAAAGAAAATCATGTTTTAACATTTCTTAATTCAGTATTGAAGAACTTGCATGCAAAAAATCCTGTATGACATGCAGGATTCATTCCCAGTTGCAGGAGTTGTAAACAATCACAACATAAGTATTTTTTCTTCACATGTACGATCTCTCCCCTTGCCTAGGAAACTTGTCACACTTCTGCCCTGTAGCCTATGTCCCTGGCCTATAGGAATGCTCCGACCCTTTATTCTTGGTTCCCCAAACTCACTGAGTGCAGATTGTGTTCTTTAGGGGGTCTCTCTGCTTTTGCAAAGGTCAAGGGTTTGATGGCATAAATTGTAAATGGGCAGACACAAACAGAGCACAGCAAAAGCCCGTGTTTTCAGAACATCAATAAAACATGAGCCTCTGTAATCTGTGTTCTGTATCATGAATATGAAATGCAATTCCATGGTAGGCAGGGAGGTGAGGGAACCACAGGGAAGCTAAGGTTACAGCTATAAGCAGGATACATGCTCTGAGACTGATCTTTCAAATTAAACCATGACTTTAAAATATAGCTCCCTTATTGTAATTGCTATAGCTGCAAATTTGTAATTTTTCAGTTTATGTAAATTCAGTATAGCTCTATTGGTTTTTTTTTGTAAAACAATCAGTCTGAAAAGATACGACTCCATAAGGAGCACTATCTGCTGGTACACTGATTACATAAAAAATAAATTGATCTTTCAAGAAGACAATGATGCAGCAGGCTTCCATGAATGGGTTGTTTATGCAGTGATTTGCAAATGTCCTACCTGAATAWTTTTTTTTCACAAAAGGCCATTTAATCAGAATAAAAACTTTACCAAATTTTTCTGATGATATTTCCTGAAAAGAAAAGGATGGAGTACTGTGCTTTGATAAGGTCAGCCCTTTTCAGAGCAAGCTTTCAATTTTCTGTGATGTACCATTGGTCTTGTTTGAATTTTTGGGTTTTTTTTATAACAGTAAACACAAGCAGTTCATATGTGAATGCAGGATTGTGATGATGCCATGGCATTTGACTTCTTCCAAGTTTCTTCTTTTCATCAAAATTTACTTGTAAGGGAGAACTAACAGGGTTGGTTTCTCTTTTTTCCCTACCTGCTTCTAATTTAAGAATCTGGCATTTCTAATGTCCTTCTTACACACATAGCCAAACTATTAGTGAGTGGTCATAAGCAGCTGGTGTCCTGTCATTTCCTGTTATTAATCCCTGCTAAGCATTGTAATGTTTCTAACTGGTGACCAAGGGAAAGCCTGTATTGTGACCTTCCAACTCAGACAAAGGTTTAAGATGCTGGTACTACTACTACCACTACTACTACTACTACTACTATTAATAATAATGATAACAACAACAACAACAACAATAATATTATTGGTCTTCATAGTTTCTGTCCCATGCCTGAAAAAGGGCTTGCARTTGAGCTGAAGGAAAAAGTCTCATCCTGCTCTTACTTGTAGTCCATTAGAGCTGAACTACAGAGAAGTCAATGAGTAAGGTTCTCTTTTCAAAGCCAGGAAATCAGTTAGGAATCACTTATGTGGGTTAATTTTCTTCAGGGCACTGGTCTGTTTGTTTTTTACTACACTGAAAAAAATTGCTAGGCAGAGACCAGCAACACAGAAATGTTCCAGACAGATTAGCAAAACAARTCCAAAGGTGGAATGTCCAACTGAGTGTTTGCAGTTGCAGGAAATTTGGACGATGTGTGATAGTTGTTTGATCTTTATGATATGATGGGATTTAGAAACCAGTTCTTATTTCAGATGTTTTCTATTTTATGATGCTTGATTTAGAAAACTCTCTTTAATTTTGTTTTTTCATCTTTAGGTAGGTATATGTGGCTGTATGTCTAGYTATGTGGATTCTTTTAAACTGTGCAGCAAATGAGAAGCCTTCCTATTTATTTAAAGAATCAGAGTTCAACATTTGTATTTGAGCTGGTTTCTCTTTTGAGTGTTAAGAAGTRTATCCAAACCTGTCTTGAACAGTTGTTTGATGAGGTAAATGATGGTTCTATCCTTTTCCTTTATGTATGAAGAAAGTCTTGATTAGTCCACTTTCATACCTAAAACTTCTAGGTAGCTCCTTTAGGGCATATGAATCTTCTTTCATTTCTTCCACAGTCAAAACAAAAATGTGTGAATCCTACTGAGAAATGTTTCATGGCACTTAGCCATACATTAAATATTCTGGCAGAAACATGACAATTACTAGCTCATGTACAAAACTCATGAAATGTCAACTATTTCAGTCCCAGTGTAGCTTTTTCCTCAAGAACTATCAATTTTCTTAATAACTTTAACAGAAAATCGTGACGTTAATCCCTTAATAGAAACACCACATATTGTCATAGATTAACAGGATGACTTCTCAAATCAAATGAAGCCTTCTGCTTCAATCTCATGACTTAGTTGTAAAGTCATGGTTAATGACTTAGAAATAAGTCCCATGAGGCATGTGAAGGACTTTCRGAACAATATGCAGTTAATAATTCAGCTGTGAAACTGCTGTGCATTCACAGACTCATCAGCCAAGTTTTGTGTGCCGTAACTGAAGACAGAGGAGATTTTTCACYTTGTAAATCTGTAAAATTCCTGGTCACTGCACCTGCTATCTCCACCAATTTGTGTTTTCCCATCTGCCTGGCAGTAAGTATCTGATGGGAAGYTTTTTCAGGGCTGGGTGTGCATTGAACTCTCACAGGCGCTAATATAAACACACTCTCAGGGACTTTTCTCTTGAATTGGAAGGCAGGCCTGCAGTTTCATGAATTGATATTGCATTAATGTCTCTGTAACAGACCCAATGCCTTACTGGACCAGGTGCAAAACAAATAGATGGTAAAGCCTCAGAACTTGCCCCAAGGTCTGCTGTCTCACACAGCATTAATTGTTGTCCCCAGCCTAAAGCTGACTGTTTTGTTTCATATATTTTATGTGATTTTGTGGTTCACTCCCTGGAAATGACACCTTAGAGTCCCAGAATATATTACATAAGATGCAGACCAACAGAATCTGTTTGTGAGCCATCAACAGAATGATGAAGAAAAGCATTTTAACAGCAATGTATGATCTAATGAAACTGCCTGTGCTTCTGTGGGCTTACCTATTCCTCACAGGCCTTGGCAAATATTGTTACCCTCCATATCTTTCTCTTCCATGACCCCATCCACTCAAACGTGCATGTGTGAAAGGTATTAAGTGTTGAGCAGGAGCCTGCAACACTGCCCAGCAGTGGAAGGGAGGGGCCTTACCTGCTGACAGAACCTCAGTAGCTCAAGCTCTTGAGAAACAGGACTGACAACCAGAGCTGCACAGTCACTCTTCTCTCATTCCTATAGAATTCACAGTTCAGGCTGAGCTTCTGAGAAGAAGAGGCAGGAGAGATGCGGTGCCTCTGGCAGCTCAAAAATTTACTTAATGCAGAGGACAAATGCAACCCTGGGATTTCTCGGAGATCTCTAAGWCCAAGTGTCTCATGCTTCCCAGCACCCTGGCTGTGTAATTTAGCTCTCTTAACCTCTGTTTTGTGGGTGCTGAAGATACTGCATTCGAAATAAATAAAAGCCTCCCCGACTCCTGCTCTCTCCATGTGTGACTTTCTTTTTTGACTACTCTGTGTATGAGAAAAAAATGCAATAGCACTCACACTGTAGAGTCAGCGCTGCATGTTTATGCACATGTGTAAGCATGCAGGAGGCTTGAGAGTGTACACAGTGGTGTCTGGGGTTTGTGTAGTGAGCCTGCTACAAAAAGTATTTACTTGCCTTCATTTGTTTGGTTTCAGGTAGCATTTAGAAGGAAGATCATCTGTTTGCAATAATCAAAGGCAGTGTCTCACTGTAGCTGGAGACCGGCTGTGCCAAGGCTGGTCCTTGGGCTGAGAAGGCACAAATGAATTTTTGAGAAGGATGACAAGATAATCCCTTTCTATTAATGTMATAAAATTTTAAAGGTAGATTTCATACAAGACAACCATTCAAAAAAAGGAGGACAGCTGTCAACCAGAGTTGTTTCTTTGCTAAAGTTCTGACTCTAGCCACTGCTATGTATTAGCATGCTATATGTGTTTCCATACTATTACTGATTAATTAGCCCTGAGATCTTTCAGAGATGCTGTAAGSAAATGCATCCTTTCCAGAAGACCCTTCCTCACTGCAGCAATGCTTATGTGTTGGGTTATACCTTCTTCAATTTAAATTTACTTAGGTGCTGTTAMAGCACTGGAGAGAAATGTTTCTTATTCCCTTTTTCTAAGATTCCAGACAGTGGGGGTTTTCTCTCCAATACACAATACACAGTAAATAGAATATTGCTTATGCTTCATTTTTGTGCCCCTCCCCATTTCTTTAAACATATGTCTTGGTCCTGTGTCTACAGAAAACAAAAGATGTGCATTAATCTGAGCACAGAGAGCTTTATGGTCTGAATTGTCATTATCTCTCCAGGACATTATCTACTTGTTTTTTCAAAAGACCAACAGAATGGAGAAAATCTGAGTATGAGCTGTTCTCTCCTCTTGCAAGATTGTTATATTCTTCTCACAACTGAATTTATGGTGTTATGTGGTCCCAGTGGCTGTACTAGACTCTGTTTCATTAGGTGCCTCCATTTTTGTAATTGCTACCTGACTGTATTGAAAAAGCAATCTCAGAACCTGCTCTCTAGGCTGGCACTCAATTTAGCCAGTTCCAGCTCTGGGTCACAACCCTGATTTTCAGAGCTCTGTGATAAAATGCAGAGGATGAAGCAGGAGTCCTCTGTGATCTCCTAAGTGGATTTCTTGTATAACACAGAACAACTCATCTGACAAGTCTTGCATCAGTCCTGGAAATGGTGGAAGAAACGGTACAGGTTTTAGAAGAACCCTCAGCACAAATCTGAGCTCTGTCAGTGTAAACATCCTCCTCCTCAGCCAGCAGAGTCTTTGACAGCTGGCTTCCAMGGGTGTTTCTCACAGTAAGTGAAGCTAGACACGCAAATGGCAGAGAGGATGGGTYAGAAGGGAAAGTGAGGACATTTCGTGAGAGCTAGACTGACTCTTAAAATCTACTGCTGTGAGACATAAAAATAGCTTTCTCTGCAAATCCAGCTCTCTTCTTACACAAATGTTCTCCTTCTTTTTTGAATAGAAATAAAAAGCTAATAAATAAATAAAATCCCATTGCTCCTCTTTTGTGAAAGAGAAGAACAGTCATTTATTATGAAAGGGAAATATCTTAGACAATTACTGTTGCAGAGATAATTTTGGGATTAACATTCAAGCAGCAAACTCTTCTATCTTATGACTGAAATGGCTTCTGCTTAATGGTTCATTGAAATAGAAACACACCAAATGCATTTCATTCAGTGGGACTGTGGAAARCTCATGCTGATAACTTATGCTTTGGTTTTTTCTTTTGATGATGTCAAATCTTGTAATTTCTGCAAATTTTCCRTTGTAGGCAACATCACAAAGTATATATAGGCAGGAAGTCCCACTTCAAACTGGCCTTGAAYTTGTCTTGTGCTTGTTGTTTTGCATGAGAAGGGTTATCTCCATGTGGACTCTATTTTGACAAAGCGCCCTGCTATGGGGGCATCTTCTTTGCATTTCTTTGCATTTTCCTTGACACCATCTCATCTACTGAAAAAAAATCTGAAGCTCTGTCCTCTTTTGGCCTCATGATATTTTGTTTTCATAATGTTGTCTTTCCACTGAAGGTAAACTTGCATATAATACTGAACCACATAGGAAATTGTCAAACTTTGGTTTTTTTTTTTTTTTTTTGGAATAATCAGGTACCTGCCATTACAGGCCCTTCATTTTTTTTTTTTTTTTTTGGAATAATCAGGTACCTGCCATTACAGGCCCTTCATTGACCAGCTGTGACTGTTCGAGTCCTTCCTTTTTAAGTAGAACTCTTCACAGATGATTATTGATTTGCTACACTGAACTAAAATAGATTAAACCACATTAAATTGTTTAGAGACCTTGTCTACTGTGYTGACTTGTAGACAGCGTCCATCTGATGACATTCACACTGCAGTTCTTAATTTCTACTTCAGAGGCCTACCTAAAAGTCAGTTTGTTTTAAAGTTTATTCAGGGTTCGCTCCTCTCAGATTGTTTTGTGTAGCTGTTTGGAAACACGGGGTTTTTATCCTATTAAGCATTTCAGCAGTGCCAGGTGTGATAGTGCAAATCCTTGGCCAGCTGTGACACAAACGTGATGGCTGCCACCACTTAACTCTGTGCTCACCCGGGGACAGGGGCACTTGGCAAAATCAAGGCCTGTCTTCCCCCATCTCTGAAGCCTCTGCTGAGGAATCATAAACTCTYTCTACCAGGCTGAGAGAAAGAGGGCTGGGAATCAGAGAATCACAGAACCATTCAGGTTGGGAAAGACCTCCAAGACCCTCAAGCCCAAACTCTGATCACATACCTTTGTGTGAACAAGTGCCAAATCCAGTCATTCTTTGAATACTTCCAGAGATGGTGAATCTATCACCTCCCTGGCACATGGAGGGCTGTTTGCTGCTCATCTGTATTTGTCAGTGTGGCTCTGGAACATTACTGTGCGACGCTCCAAACCATGGACATTCAAGCAGCAGCATGTTGCTCCTGATAGGTGGCTATGGGCAGAAACAACAAAACTGATCTCTAACATCACATCCAAAAAACTRCACTACATCCCAAAACAAATGSATGCTGTGGGAGAAGAGAACAAGGCCCAATTATAGCCCAACACCATGCATAGTGCCCTCTTGGTGGAAGAATCCTCATCTGGAGCTGCTGCTTTAACCTGGGTTTGGTAACTGAGAAAATCTGGGTTAACACATTTCACATCAAGCAATCTGATTAATTGTATGTGACTGAGTCCATCTTTCTAAGTTGGTTTTGTACTAGCTTTATTTGGGTTTGGAACCACCTGAGGTCAACGAGTTACAAAATCAGAGACTCAGGCTAGTCAGTGCAATTAGGATTTARAAAAGTTCAGATGTGCTAGCATCCATACCATGCGAGGTCACAAGAGTCTAAACTCCCTGTAGCAGTAGCCAGTGAAAGCTATCCAAGTCTCCCAAAATGCCTTTGGGTTTGGTGAACTCACTGGACCCTGAAGAATTACCATTGTTTACTTTTTAAAACTGACTCAATAGTTGTGCTGGTAGTAAACTTACAGAGATGTGACTTCTTACAGTCAATGCTTTTCAAGTGGGAAGCATGATACAACAGATTGTTGCTGTTGAATAACTGAAAAAAAGTAAAATATTTGATAGGCTTTTTAAAAAAAGTAATGGGTAATTTTAATGAATAATCCTTTGKTGACGTATTGAGAGCACAGGAATGGCCAAATTTCACAAGATAAATGCAAGAAGCCTAGCATGCTGTCTTTAGCAGGACCAGTGCTGGTTCTTCAGGAAACAGGATGAGAAAAGAGACTGTTTATTGTTTGTAAAGGGGCAGAATTCCTTCAGAGGTTTAGTTAAGATTCCAACCTTTCAGACTGTTTGGTCGAATACCAGTTTCATTTATTCTGAAAGTTTTTTCCCAGTCATAGAGAAGTCAAAACTCCTTTGAAAACCTGCAACAAACTTTTTGGGACAGAGCTATCACCACAAAGAAAAGCTGCACTGAAATGTGAAGAGAGTCTACTTAGTCATGTTTGAGGCTTACACATAGAAGTAAAAATTCATATAGTTTTATATGAAAGGAGAGCACATGGGCAGGAAAGATAAAAACCAAAACTCTTGGGGTTTAGGTATTATACTGTGTCCTTTTATTTGTGCTGTTTTTTCTTCTTCACTGCAAGAGTGGTTTCTTCTTATTGTTATGTTTATTATTTATGTATCCATGGCAACCATGAGTCTTTGTCAAAGAGCCATTCCTCTATGTCTCCTTTTGAGAAGTTGTAATCCTAAAAACCATGCTATTTCAGCCTGAATGCTTCTTAGATTGAACATTTCTTAATTTGTAAGTGTTTTGGTGTAGTGAAGAAGCATTTTAGCTTTTTATATTTTTGGTGTTAAAAGAAAACTAAAAAAAAAAAAAACAAGAGAGGAATTTAAGAACAGAGGATTATTGGATTTTTTTGTAGATTGAATGCTTCTGGAAATCCCACCAACAGCGTGGCAGTTCATATTGGTTATTTATGTTTATGTAAATAACACTAATGTGTTAAAAATCTGCAGGATTTCAGATAAACTAAAATGCTTTCCCCCTTCTAATATTCACACCAAAATTGTGGGCTGGCAACTGAGAAAAAAAAAAAAAACCCATCTGGTATAATCAAACAACCTTACAGACCACCTTTTGCCTTACAGAAATAAAACAGATTTCAAACTACACATTCCCTAAGACTGTGTCGATGCTACAGAGSGCAAAACTCATTTCAGTGGGAAAAAAATGAAGTGAGTTATTTTGTTTTTATTTAATTTCTATCTTTTTTTAAGTTTCCTGGATTTTGGTAAACAAAAGCAGCTCAGAAAAAAATATGCTAATCTGCCATTAAAATCTTTGTGATTTTACAAATTGCTCTAAGAGGAATATAAAAACACTRGTAGGATGTTCTTGTCTTTTTTGACCCCATCCCCACAGCACAGCTTACACTGTCTGAGTTCTTTATATTATGGCATTGTGCTATAGAATTCTTTAAACAGACACAAACCTTCCTTGCAAGTTATAATACATAAGGAATCAGGTTGCACTTACTTTTTCTTGGCCTATCTTATCACGGATCTTTGATAAGGGTCTTCTTGGGATTTTGARCTAAAGGACAACTTCCCATACAAAAAGGGAAGAACGAATTCTTGGCTACTTTTCACATAATCACAGAGCCACAGTATAAGCTGAGTTGGAAGAGACTCACAAGGATCAGCAAGTCCAACTCTTATCCCTTTACAGGACATTCCTGACAATCCCMCCATGTGCCTGAGAGCATTGTCCAAACGCTTCTTGAAAACTGTCAAGATGGTGATGGAGGCAGAAAACATCCTGTAGCCAATCTGGGAACACTTGTGTCATGCTGGAATGGAACTGACGCGGGACTCCATAGAATGCTTTCCCAGGAGGAGTAGAATTGGACCTGGAGCTCTGACCTGCTGTGAAATGACCATAATTTGCCCTGGCCATGTATCTGAGCTGCTGAAGGCTGGGATTTSAAAGAGAAAGGATCCCTCTGTGTTTATGCTTTGCATCCTGTTCTCCTCACTGATATCCACAAATTCCTTTTATAGGATGCAAGAATGGGCCACCGGACCAAACAATGATTTTCTCCCTGCAGATGAACAGATCTGAGAGTGGTCAACAAGCAAGCACAGYTCTGAGAAAACTGCCAGCTCTCCTGATTCGTGGGTCCCCAAAGCATCTGTGCTGCAGCAGGGAGAACACTGTGCTTAGATGCCTCCAGATAATCTACTGTGAAAGAGATGAGAGTGTCCTTGGCCACACCACCATTTAATTGTTCACTTTGAAAAGAGAAATGTTTGTGAAGTTTATTCAGCTTGGATGTTGATGTACCTTTTACTCCCAGACATAATCCCTCTGTTGTCTGTGATAATTTCGATAGGAATTGGCCACCCCTGAACATTTAAAACTGACATAGGAATTTTCAAAACCCRCTGTTTGTGACCAAAGGCCCACAGTGCATTTCAATATTTTCCCTGGGGATGGTGACTTCTGATATTTTATCTGCTGTCTACTCTCCTCTTGAAAATTTATCTTTGRAAGCAAGTTTGGGAGCAAAACTTCTTAAAAAATTACTCTTCCCACTCTTCTCTAATTTGTGATGATGAGTGCCTTGCCTTTAAATATTACAGTCATAAAGATTTTACTGGCTTCTATTTCATGCTTAATGTGTATCTATTACTAGCAAATGACAAACTAAAGAGTGCCTCATGTAGTGGGATTTCTGCTTGGAGGTGAAGTTTAAAGATGCCTTTTGAATTAATAGTTTAAGGATTCTGTTTGCATGCGAATGCAGACAACTTCGACACATCTGTTTTGCTCATCCCAGCAGACTGAAAATGTGGCAGGAGTGAGTTTAAACAAATTACTTTGCCTAAGGTGCAAGAAAAACCCAGCAAGAAATTAAAGCGATGAAGCTGTGATGAAGATCTTGTTGCCATACCCAGGCTTCTTCCCTGKTATATCTGTAAGCACTCTATGGGTTTCAGAGCTCAGGAGTGAGTGGCAGGAAATGCATGTTTCCTCATTTGTCTTTGGAACTAGTTTTCAGTCAAAACAGTGTGATTTACCACTTACTTTTACCACATCTGTCCTGACTGCTTTTGCTTTTTTTAGTGTGTGTTTTGTTTGTTTGGTTTTGGGAGAGGGAGATACAAAGGTTATAATGATTTGGTCTCTACTGCTGAAACATGGTGACTAATGGTGACATTTGACTTATCTGAATCTCATTTTCTCTCCCTTTGGCAGCTCCTCTCCCTCCCTGTCTGCCTGCCCCTCAGTTCTTCTTCAGTCTCCTTTTTCCACATCACCTCAGCATCTCCCTGCAGCTCATTCATGTCTTCTCTCTATTGAGACATGAGGCYGAAAAAGGAGCAGAGGGAAAGTGAAGAACACTATAGGAGAGATGCTGGACTTAAAATTATTTGCTGGTCTCTTTAAAATAACAAACAGGTCAATTTTTGAATTGTTTGTCAACATAAGTCAAGGTATTCCTTTTTCATGCAGCATTTTGTGTTTAGGCTTATATGTCCTGAACTTCTTTGCTAGCATTTCTGTAATTTTACAATTGTAAAATCACAATTTAATTGCACTCTAATCATAATTGTAAATGTATACTTGTGATGTCCAGTTGTGCTGTGAATGTTTCTGGCAAGGCATTTCCTGAAACATTTCTTTCTTTACAGTATTTTGGTTCTGTTTGGAGGATCACAATACCCATTGTGTTTTAGGAGATACAATTTTCACTCGTGAACCCATGCTTATTCTAGTTCTTATAGGGACTACTGGATATTTCCATCAGCTGCCAGGGCAAACCAAGTGGACTGTGAGATCATCTCTTAATTTTACATGAAGTTTTAACTGCTTGATTTTYGGTCCTGATTCAATATTGCACAAGACTGAACAAGGTATGTTCTGACTCACTGTAAAGAATAGAGACATTTGACTTGTACCTCATRTTTTGTGAGAGATGAAATGTAATACCGTCAGATCTC
Organism: Malurus melanocephalus; assembly: GCF_030028575.1. Classification (NCBI taxonomy): domain Eukaryota; kingdom Metazoa; phylum Chordata; class Aves; order Passeriformes; family Maluridae; genus Malurus; species Malurus melanocephalus. Next base: position 382,483 of record NW_026623619.1, read on the forward strand.
ACCCTCTCTCTGCACTTCCTGAATTTTAGCCTCTTTAGTGCTGCATCCTTCAGCACATCTAAAAGAATGATGGAAGTGTTGATAATACTGGCTCCTACTCAGTGTTGACAGCAGYCAACTCTAATCTGTTCATACCTCATACGTGTTTTTTCACATGCAGGTACCAGGTGGRAAGAGCTCCTAAAGGCTGTAAGATGGGCAGTATTGATGGTCATATTCTTGCCTTTCTGTCTGGGGATGGACTTGAGACAGTAATGTGTATACAGACCCATTCTGACACACCTGTGMTATCTTCTAGCCATTTCTTTCCAGTCAAACATGCCTGTAACATACAAGGGAAGTTCTTATCTTCTATGTGCGCTCACAGTCACATGGAGTTTGYAATGTCTAGAGAGGCATCATGTATCTCAAAATATATAGCAAAAATCCTTCCTTAATTTATACTACTGCATAGTGCCTTCTGGGGCCATGAATTTTTTATTCCTTTTCATTATGTTTCATGCTCTAGCCTTTGGCACTGGCTCTGACTGGTCTAGAAATCTAGATTTCAAACTTTTTATGAAACTTTCTCTAAATGTGAACTCTTCCATTTTCTGTTGCTCCACCCTTTTGTTGCATTGTGTGGCCTTGATTTATTCTTGGATTCTCACTCACTCAATAATTATCCCAAGATAATTAGGAATTCTTTCTGAAAAATGTTTTCTTTTCATGCTAATATTTGTATGAGAATAAAAAATAACTTATGCAACCTGCCTGTATCTGTTTTCAGCTTCCTTCYGTGAAATATTGATTGAGATCTATGGGGATTCACTGGCTATTTTGGTGCAAATACGTACTGCAAAACAATCAGAACCTGGTACRGTGATTAAACCATCACTTTCCTCAGATTCTGCCAAGCTTGATTCCTGAATTTTCCACAGTACTTCTGATTTCATATTCCAAAAGCAGAAGAATTTTTGTGGCATTTTTGTGAATGCCTAATGTAACTCCAGACCARTGCTTCAACCAGCTCCTCATCAGAGGAACAAAACCCAGTATTTTGTAGTGACTTTCTGTGAGACATTCACAGATCCAACCATACACGACTCAGGTATTTGGGGTGTGCCAGGCCAGAATGGGAAAACTGGAGGACAATGAAAACCTAATATACATGTGTTATACAAACAGCAGACAGCAGGGTTAAMATTTCTGCTTTGTATTTTTCTTACTTTTGGTCTGTGACTTTTTTTTTTTTTTAATTTATTAAGGTCAATATGACTCCCAGTGCAACAATAACCCTTCTGAGAGTAAAAGCCTCCATGGCAAGTAATAACTTTTTTCTAAAAATGATGATAAAAATAAATCTGCTAATGATTACTTTTTTTAAAAACACCCCAAAGGCTCTCATATTCACAAGAAGCTACATAAAGCAATTACTTTGTTTTTTTACCAAGCAAAACCAAGTAGTTTGTAAGCTAGAGGCAATTTCTACAGAATAAAGCAATAATGAATGAAATGAGAGTATCAGAGCCAAACTTACTACAGTGATTGCATGAAAAAACCTTCAGAACAACGGGGTGTTCCTCACATGGCACAGAGCACTTARAGGGCTCTTACTCATGCACCACCTCCTGTTTTGCCAGGTTTTAAACGCACACCACAAAGCTGCGCACGCTCTTGTGACTACTTGTGGTTCGGGACCAATGACTTCAGCTAATGGCATCAAATCAGTGATGGGTAATTGTGAAATCAAGTTTCCACCCTATGCCTAGTAGGAATCCTATAGACTCTGTGTTAAARGCAATGATTCTATTTTGGCACATAATTAGCACGCAAAGAAGACATTGCTTGCTACAGAACCTTGTGAGCCAAACAGAAGTTACAAAATGTAGGGTGGAAAATGCAGAAGAAGAGCRCAGAGTACCTATCAGCATGATGGTAAGAAAATCTTCTGTAATGGTTCTGCCATGACAAGCTCAGGAGACCACTGTGCACTGAGGAGTTAGTGACCCACAGTACAGAGCACCTGAGCCTCCACAGCCCACTCAATGCTGCACAGCCATGGGGTTCTCAGCATCCAAAGTGACATAGGATTTACTAGCTATCTGCATTTCTCCCTTTATTCTATCTTATTGAAGCACCTCTTTTATTAAGCCGGTTTTTCAGACATTTCTTATTGAGATCAGAAAGAGCCCTGTACCATCTCACTCTCTTTCACCTCTCCTATTTTCAGCTTGCTTTCACCCCTCTCACTCAGCAGAACCAGTAAAACCTGGGCTAGTTCCTTGTGCCTAAATAATTGGATGGATGGAGCTGAAGGTGTAAYAGAGATTTATCTCTGTACTGTGGCTGGTAGGAATGGAGAAAGGTGAATCTGTCAAGTGAGGGAGCTCTGTGAACRTGGACCAGGAGGCCATGCACAGGCAGATGGAAGGGCCATTGGAGAAGACCAGCTCCCAAAAGTTGCATTTTGTARACTGTGGAATGGGGGTTTCTGAGCCTGTTAGATAGGGAGCTCATATATCAGCTGAGTCTGCTCTGTGTTATTTTTGCTAGCCTTTGTCAGAAGGGCTAGGGGAACACCCTCGAAGTAACTTCTAGCATTTTTTCAAAAACAGGAAAATAAATAACCCAAGGTAAAGTGTGAGCAATGTGGCTTTCATTCAGCATTGTCCCTTGCTCTGTTCTATTTAGCTGCTGAAAGACTTTMATTATGGAATGCCACTTCTGGCAGTCCTATAAAGATTCTTAAAGAGAGAGGGTGGAACACAAGAAAAAATGTTTGTTTAGTTGTCTGAAGGTGATCTTGTCAGTYATTTGTGATCTTTCAGACCTACACACAAAATTGTAGAAAGACAGCAAATAACTGGGGTGTTGCCTGTGGTGATGGCTTTAATTTGCAGCCTCACTGCTGTAGGTGAAGAGCCATTCCACATGGCTAGCCACTCTGCAAAGCAACACATCACATTCAATTGCCTTCTCCTGAAAGATTTCTCTTAACTTGCCTTCAGATCACATCCTCTAGCAGGCACAGAAAGGTGAAATTACCATGGCTAAATGGTAATTACCCTATGAATCAGAGACAAAAGGAGAGAATGTGCCAAAAGCAGCRTTACAGCACTGGAAATCTGAGGAGCCCTCACATAACGAGGGCTCACATTCCCATAACGAGGAATGGGAAACATCATCTTCTTTCCTCTTGCTGATAGCCTGGAGGTGGGGAGAAGGGAGGAATGGAAAAGAGGGTAAGCTCCTTGCAGAGCCATTTCCCACTCATACATGAGCAAAGGTTATATTTTGTCAGCTGTGTAGACTTTGAAAGTGTGTGTAAGACCACAGCCTCAGCTCTGCCTGTAGAGCTCTCTGAGCTCTGGACCTAGAGCTGGAAATGTCTTACTGGATTCTGTGCTCCCAAAGATTAGGGGGAAGCTCTTTCTCATCCTCTTTTAGGTGGTCTACTTCCCTCCTAGGGCTAAGTAACCTCTGAGTGACAGTATTCAGGCAGCCTAATGGCCTTTTCATACATTTGCCAGCCCAAAACTCATCATGTTTTCACACTAGCTTCTCCCCTCAGCTATTCTTCTCACTTACCATTCCRACTCACGCCTTTGTAGCAGCATCCACAAGAATGCTTTTAGTGCATTAAACCTAAGCAGCTCCAGCTTTGGCCCAGGCATCCTGCCTCCAGCTTCTTTTAATCCTCAGAAAGAACTTTATAGAGCAGACTGAATTGAACTTCTGTTGCTATGGAAAATGTAAGAGGCATGTCTTTGCACAGTAGGGACAAAATAGAGCTTTTGAGAGCAAAGTACATTTCTTACTAAACATCTTTGCAATGTCTAACATTATTTGCTTCATAAAAGATGTAGGAGTGGGTTTCTTCCAATGACTTAGGAAGGGAATTAAGTGTGCTTATGCATATGCAATAGCCTTTCTAATAGTGGGCCATACAATGGGTCAAGGGTGGAAAATGCCTGGTTGAAAAATAAGGCTGAAATAATGAAAAATATGATTGCTATGTGCAACCTTATTTTGCATTTGAATTCAAGCTACCTTTCTCTGATTGCAACTGAGAAACAAAAGCATCTGTCACTCTCTTAGAGGTTTCCAGCCTGCCTAGCACAGGGAGGTTATGGCAGAGGAAAGGAGCTTCCATATCCAGGGTTCTAGAAGTGATCACAGTGAAGTTTGGTCTCTGTCAGCTCCAGGGAGGTAGAAGGGCCAAGAGCAGTAAAAGTGCTACAGAGCATGTTCAAGAAGACAAAGCCCTCAAGAAAAAACTTTCTTCTGCAGGTGGGTATGATTTCTCCGTGACTTTCCTACGAGACAGACAACTCAAAACTGCTTTCTGCACTGCATACAAAGAATGCTGGAATTATTTTTGTAGTCAGACAGCAATACTCACATAGGAGGCATTTCTCAGCCTGCCGCTCATTCAGTCAAGTCACTTCATCTCACAGGGCCCCAGTTTATTGCTCTATAAAATGAATAAACTGTCAGATTCCTCTGTGAGGTACTTTCAGTTTTACCTGTAAATAGCTTGTAAAATAGCAATTCSTATTTGTCCTTCCTTAAGAACTGGATTAGTGGGCTGATTCATTCATGTCAGATCTGTTATTGAGGCAGATCTATTAATTTATTCATTACAGGTTATCACAGGATGTCTGTTGGGAGGAAGCCTCAGGTAGAACCAGGAAGAGCTCTAGCACCACTGACTTAATCTCAAAGAAGCCGCCTCTTTTTGTGTTAGCTTGTGAGAAGGGAGTCTCTGGCTCTCCACTCACTCTTTCCATGTCCAGTTTATTCAGGAAAGGGTTTGGGTAGATATCAGTCTTGATTCTGGATATGGCTTTCAAAACTTRTAGACTTAAAATTATTCTCAAAGTGAAATATATTTTAAATGTGGTAGGATTTTAACAGGTCTTGCTCTATTTTTCTCCTTAAGCACACAGTTCTCTGCAACAACCTTTTTTTCTTATTATCAACCTTGAGTGTATTTTTAGCTGTCTATATATGCATGCAGGATCACGAATATCTTAAATGTCACATATAAGTGGAGGAGTCATTTCTCCCATCACACTGATAGCACAGCTGGTGGCAATCATTCCAACTGCAAGCTAACTAAGGCCGTCATAGTTAAAATTCTACCAAGGATGAGTTTAATAARGAAAGATTTGTGGCAATAGCCACACAGACTACAGATCATTGGATCTCCTGTGATTTTTTTTTTTTAATTGGGATGGAGTCTTTCTCTCTATTAATTCTGATTTTTATATCAATYTCCTGTCTCTGATATTTTCTCATAGACTATCCCCAAATTTTCCAATAATCCTGATAGTTCTTTGAAAAGATATCTTGCTAACTCCACTAAATTAAAGTCAAATAATCTGTGGCAAAAAAAGAGGAACATAGTTAGAAGTTTAATAGAAGTATTCAATATTCACATTCATACGTGGTTTTTTCCTTGTTTTATCTCTCCTTGTGAAACTCAATTTTTCATATCTCCTGAGGTGTTCTTCAGCATGATACCAGCACAATATAATGGGACTTACTATATGTAATTAAAATCTCATCATTCTGAAGTCAAACCTCTTCCAGGGAGATAGCTTCCCAATTCTAGAGACTTATTAAACATCCACAACAGCAAGCAGTCTGTTGGCCAGTACAAATTGCTGGGAGACAGCTCYAACTCTAAGGGTCTCAAGGGCTCGTTGGTCCATCAGTGACTGAGCTGCCTCTGCTAACACAGCACTCTCCCAGTTCACACACACACACACATTCATGGATATGACAAGTACCATTACAGCCCCTCTGCCGTTCCTGGCACCCTTTCCGTGCCCTCTTTTCCCACCCTTGGGTCCCTGACCTACTGCAGGTCAGGCTGGTGCTCTCTGCAGAGCCACAGCACTCACACATTCACCCCACAGGCACCCCACACTCACAGGTCCCCCAAAACCYGCATGGACTGTCTGCTCACCTGACACCCCACTCAGAACTGAGTCTCCCCTGCTCAGCAGCCATATCAGCTTGAAGATTGCCCTGAATGCCCACACTCACACACCCTCCATGCACAGCAGGTTTTGGGGAGGGTACAAACACTCAGCCCTGAGCACAAGGACTGTGACCTGTGCTCCTACTGACCGTGCTGAGCCAGGCACTCACTCTGGTCACTCCAGAAGCTGGTCTTCAGCTTACAAACTGTTCCTGCCCCATGAGTGGAGATCAAAGACCCCCCTCACTCCAGCTGCTGGCACTAAGACCCCCTCACTGCCTCCAAAGCCATCACCACTGGCCAGGGGTACCCAGAGCTGGTCTGGCTCCAGCAGCTGCTCCCCTCTCCTTCTACACTGCTCCCAGCAGCTGGAATTGAGTCCTTGCTGCCCTCAGGTACCTGGGACAGGGAGGGATGTCACACAGGAGGTCACACAGGTCACACAGAGGTGGCTGAGGACAGGCAGGACCCGCTGTGCTGACCAGTGCAGGGCTCTCTGGACAATCCACTGACCGGACAGAGCTCACAGCCAACAGCCCCTGAGAGCCCCTGTGTGCCCACCCAGCTCTGTGTCCCTCCTGCTCCCCTTCTCTGCACATCTCCCCCTTGGCTGGCATGGTCCCACTGACCCACTSCAGCACCCTGGATATTCAAGTTTACATCCTTATCCTTTGCAAGTTTCCAGGTTTGCCCACAGACTCTTGATAGCTCCTCAGCTGATGAGGCTGACCAGGTTTGTTTCTGGTAATTGCTTTCGGCAAAGATATTTGTCCAGATTTTAGTCTGATTGTCTCCACCCTTTATTTATTGCTACAGTTTAGGCAATAAACATTCTCRCACTCTACATATCCATACATAACCATCTAATTGATAAGCTTTTCTTACAATCTCCCCCTGTATTCTGCCCCTTTCCCTGATGTCTCTTGTGTGTCTGTACAACTCTATTGATTCCCTCACTTTCCCCAGCYGGTTGTCTAAGAATGGTTTTGGCTGGAAGAGACCTTAAAGATCACTCAGCTCTCAGCCCTTTCCTGTGTACAGGGATCTTCCACTACAGCAAAATGCTTCAAGTTMCATCCAGCCTGGCCTTGAACAATTCCAGGAATGAGGCCTCCACAGCTTCTYTAGGCAGCCTTGTTTCAGTGCCTCACCACCCTTACAGTGCTTTGCTGGTGTAAAATTCTCAGTTCCACCTATTTTCTTAYCGATTAGTGCAACTGAGCAGGCTCCTTTTGGGCCATTTTGGGAAGTCTTTGCTCACAGGAGTTGATCAGAACTTCTGTCCTGAGAGAAGACTGTTTGCTCTCTTTCCTGTCATTCCAACTTTGCAAAGCCCCTTGGTTGAAAATCTTCGAGGAATAAAGATTCTCAYATTTCCTATACGCTGTGTAGCTGTTGTCTTCAACAGACTTGTCAAATAAATGGAAAAATTCAGGAGCAGATATTCCAGTTACGTGTATGGCCTGCCAGGCAAGGCCATCAGGTAGATTAGGTTGCCGCTTAGCTTGCACAGTTCCTAGATTTCCAGTCTTTCCAACTATCTGACAACCACCTGAGGGGTTTTCCAGAAATTAAATTATTAAACAAAYTCAATCCCACTTATATTGCTTATCTGTGTTCTCATTTCAGTTCAGGCCAGAATAAATTGATATTTGAAAACTTGGTGWTTTTTTCAGAGAATTGAAAAGTCAGTTTTCTAGCCTTCTCTTGGTTTTGATCTTCTCCACAGAAGCTTGGAAAAGTGCTAACTGCAGTATGCATAATCACATACTAAGGAATTACATTTTCTCTATGCATTTTTATCACAGACAAAATCTCTCAGCCATCAGAAAACTCTACAGTTTTTGGTGTAACCTCACTGAAAATGTGCAACTGAAAAATATTCAGGAAAATATCAGTCAAGGAGAAGAAAACTAGCTGTGTATCGTCACACCTGGCAGATTGATAGCTGTGGGAGTAATTAGGATTCTAACTGAGCACCTTAATAAATTGAGCTGAATTAGATGAAAAATCCTTAATTGTTAGKCATCATGACATTTCTAATGCAGTGAAATATTAAGCACAGAAAAATAACTAYCCATTCTGAATTCTTTAGTTACCTGTCAGGGGAATGATCAGAAACTCATTGTGAATACTTTTTAGCAGATGAAATTGCCAGGGGGTTTCTAGTACACATATTAATCTTTCTCTTCACAAAAAGCTTTGTATGAATCCAGCATACTATAGTACCATRGCAGCTCTGGGACAAAAACCACTTCTTTTCTGTGGGTGCCCTGTAACTTGTACAGAATTTGGTTAATTAATGGTCACTCAATACATAATTTTCCTTTTTCCAGCTTCAGCATCCTTCTCTTAATATGCAATATTCATGAAGTTTTTATTGGGGGACACCCATTAGACAGTTTCTGTCAGGAGCAGCATTTCTAATTTGTGTGTGATTGATTGTTTCCAAAGGAACTCTGGTGGACTCAAAGGAYGCCTCTTGTCTTTGGCTACCAGATTCTGTGCAAGTGGACTGACAGGGATGGATACCCAGCTRGAATGAAGATTTGAAGATTGCACCTGGTTCCCTAGACAGCATTTCTTCAAGTTGTCTTGGGTCAATATCTGGAGGGCTTCATGTGACCACCCTGAAATTCCTTCTCTGTATACAGAGATGCAAGTGTAGCACCTGGCTTCTCCYGTGAGCAAAGGTGAAGTATTGAGCACAGGCACCATGTGAACCCACAGCACATAAAGAGGACTCAAATGGCAAGGCTTTGGTCTGGGAAATCACAAGAGCTCTTGTATCCAAACTTTTGAATCAACCAAAGCCTTAGGGCAGCAGTCARCTGTGAAACATCCAGGGACTGGTGGAGTCACATTGCTTCTTTCCAACCCTCACCATAGAGTGAATACTTTGTGGAAAATACAGATTTTTAAAATGAATGTCAGCATAGTCCTTTCTTTAGTACAAGGCATCTGTACTTTGAAAGACTTTGTCTTCTTTTAACTACAATGGCTAGTGTAATAAAAATGCTGTTTCTTGGTCTCTTCATCCTCATTTGTCTCTCTCTCCATTTATCCCACTCTCTGTTTATCCCAAACCACTGCAGACCTTCAGAGTAGATCTGTACAGCTTTTCAACAATCAAAAAATGGCCTACCCCTTCCTAAAATATTTCTTTTTCTCTCAGCTTTCCTTT
>NW_026623619.1:391652-427615 GCF_030028575.1 Malurus melanocephalus
TTTCTTTCTTTCTTTCTTTCTTTTTTCTTTCTTTCTTTCTTTCTTTCTTTCTTTCTTTCTTTCTTTCTTTCTTTCTTTCTTTCTTTCTTTCTTTCCTTTCTTCCTTTCTTTCCTTTCTTTCTTTCTTTCTCCTCTTTGGAGTAGCAAAGTGAAAAGTGCACAAAATAGCAACAAATTCCTGGAAAATGAAAATGCCACTGCTTTTCAAAGCCTGAAGTCAAAATTTTATTGAAATTTCTGAAAGGTTTCACTGAAAAAATAAATGTTTATATTTTTGTAGGGCTTTCAGTCCAGAAGACACACTAACCATTTGGTGGGAATCCTTGTATGGCAGACCATGTATCTGATCCTCAGCATGCCTGACACACTTCAGGTGGTCCCCATTCTTGTTCTTTCTCTGTCCCTCCCATTTACATGGAGTATTGTTTTTATTCCTGTGGAATTTTTGGTCCAAACCATGTTTTGGACCTTCCAAATCCATCAGCTTTTTTTTTTCTTTTTTTTTTTTTGCCTCTAGTCACTGACCTGCAGAGTGCCATCACTCTGCACATATTCTGGGACATCATAATGATTTCCACTATTCTACTGAAACTAGACCAATTCAATCAGCTTTTGAATGATTTTATTAAAAAGCACKGATACAGAGTAGGGTATTTAGATTCTCCAGTCATGTCTACTTGAAGCCATGTGTGGTGTCTGTCTGGTTCGGGTGTTTCCAGAACAGCTTCTGTCAGTTTACACAGAACATCCTTTCATGTTATAGTCCCGCCTTTTTAATAACATTTAGATTTCTTTYCACAGCTCATTCATTTTCTAGACATTTTCAGTTGTTCTCCCTTACATTTTAAAGGATTAATGAAAATAACAGGACCTGGAGTCATTGTGCCTTCTAATTGTGAGCATTTCAAGTGTCCTTAGGGATTTCCTTTATGCAAATGACAATCTTTTTTCATTTGGCTTTTATTGCTCAATTTCTCCCTAATGACATGAAACTTTTTTATACTGCTGTGGGATACTTTTTAGCATTTTTGTCTCAAAGGTTATGATTCTGTAGCTGATTCAATTAAATGGAGAAAAAATCCGGAGTATAACTGAACAAAGTGTTTTATTTCCTAAATGAGAACACAGATCCTTGTAACTTCAGTCTGTCTTGTACAGATTTGTGATGTTTCATAAGAATTTGAATTAAGTAAGCCTTTCTATAAAGCATTATTCTTCCTATAAATTGAAGAGAGGTAGAAAATATCACATGCAAAAAAATGCAACTTGGACAAACAAACACCCAGAAAAACACTTTTATTGACTGAAAGCAAAGGCTAGCCCAGAAAACATAACAGGTGATCCTTCCCCTCTGCTGAGCCTTAGAGAAGCACATCTGGTGTGCTGTGTCCAGTTCTGGGCTCCTCAGTACAACAGAGACATGAGCCTTATGAAGACCTAGCTAGAAATTGTGGTAGCAAGAAATTACAAAACACACACCATCTGAATTCCAGCCATTCCTGGACTTTTTGCCAAGTCACCAAGACTCAGGTAGAATGTATGGTTATGAATGGCCGGGACAAACTTTGTTTCTGACAAAAAAATGATTCACAGAACTAAAGTATTTTGTGTTAACCAAAGAGAAGGAAGCAAGGAATGTGAAAATTTATGGGCTTACTCTAATAAATGCTGAGCAGGAAGGTGCCTCATTACCGGCAATTCCTGCAGTTGTGAAAAACCAAACTAAGGTTCAGCTGCTGGGAGTCWTTTCCCATGCTTGCTCTCATCAGAAAAGAGTGGTTTCATTTGGTGTGTGTCTCACTCAAGAGTATCTCTAGCATTTACTGTAGATGCATATATTCTGCATAATATTGTTGACCTTGATTAGATTTCTGATCATAAAGTATAGTAGTAAACAGACGCACAAATACTGAACTCTATATGAAGGGCAACTGATCTTGATTAAAAGGTGCTYTTTTTTTGCTCTGGCAAAACCTTCAAAGTTGTTCAAAAGTCTCAAAGTTCCTGATGGGAATGTAAGATTTTTGTTTTCTGTGGCTAGTGATAAGCTGGGGGATAAATTTAAAAAACAAGCAAACAAATCCATACAAAAAATCAACCAAACAAAAACTAAGAAACTAAAAAAATTAGACACTTTCTGAGTATCCAGCTCTCCTTCCAAGGGAAACTTTGGCTGTGATCATGCTCAGCTCCAGGAAAATAACAACAAAACAAATTTATGGTGTGTTCTGAAAGGGAAAACAAATCCCAGAAAGACCAATTGTTTAACAAGAATGGAAGCAGTGTCCCTGACCAAGAGGTAAAGTGGCTTTGCAATGCCATTGAAATTCTTGCTTCTACAGACAATACCATCCCACATTGGAACTGAAATGAAAGTGAAATTGTTTGTAGAAAAAGAAATCATAAAAAGCACATGTGGAGGGAGGAAGGGCCAAGATACTTGAACTTATTTGAAGTGTACTTGTCTTAGGCAGACATAAAATGCATATTGCTGATCATKTGGCAAACAGAGCAGTGTTTTGAAGACTTCTTTATAGGACAAGGCAATACCTTGAGGGAGAGAGGGAGGGAGGGATGCAAAACGTAGGCCTTCCAGGTTTCAGAAAAATGTCTTGTTTACTGAAGCTTGGAACCTAAAGACATCCTTATGCTAGCTGCCAGACTAAAACAGTCAACAATATTACAAACATGTCCAAATCTAGRGAAGCAGAAATCTTGTATTTTGTCAAGTCTTATACCTGGAGATTTCTGCATGACTTCAGCTGGAGGCCAAGCAGCGACTGCAATGTCTTATAGTATGTCCTAAATAATTTTTACAGACAAGAACTAATCCAGACAATAATTCAATTTCTCAAAATATAGTGCGCTGTTCTGSACACAATACTGCAGGTGAAACCTTTTTCTCTCCCCTAGTGTCTATTCCATATTTCTATTAAAACATCCCAAATGTGGTGCAGCAGAATCTTGCTGTTCTTTTTGAGTTATTTTCACCCTCAAACTCCCTAACATTACACTAGWCATCTGGTTGCCTTTTTCATATGTGACATTTGATTTTTTTCCTTCAAAATATATCAGTTGTCTCTGGCATTTCATCTTGTTGACCCCAGGCCATCTGTCCAATTTGTAGAGATCATTTTGAATCCAATTCCAATGGATGATCCAATTTGGATCATCCAAATCCAATTCCAATCAATCCAATTTGATTCCGTTCCAATCCTTCTGAGTGCCCCTTTCAGTCTGTGTCATCTGCAAATACTGTTAATGCAATTACTCTAATAATCTTCCTGGTTATTCATGAAACAATTGAATCACATAAGGCACAGGATAGACCCCCATGGGAACCAATTTGGGTTTCTCCCCACAAATTGCATTGAATCCTCAATAACTATTCTGACTTTCTTCTAAAAAACAAATAAACCACCACCCAGCCAGCTCTCAGTTCCCCAGACAGCTCCCTAGAACCAGGGGTTGATTGTGTCCTAACAATGAAATCGTGTGCAGGTTTATTGGAAATGGTACATATTACACCCACTGAGGGTACCCTTGCAAGTGAGGCCAAGCTACTCCATCCTTGACAAATGCCTTCTTCCTGTCTTTGTCTTCCTTTCCTCTACAGTGAGTYTTATTTAGTCCCCAATTCTGTGGTCTCTGCTGCTGACGTTCAAGTGATTCCCTCAGAGCTCTCAAAGCTTCAGTCTTTCCCTTTTACAAAAGTGGATGTATGTTTGCCCTGCACWTTCACAGGGCTTCACATTTCCTCTGCTACTCTCAGAAACAGAAATCATCATGATTATTCTGGCTGTTTCCTTCACCACCCAAGGATGTGATTCTCCAAACTCAGCCAGCTTTCCCATTGTATTTGTCCTTTGTATTTGTATTTGTTCTTTTCCTTACCTTAGCCAGTGTTTTTCTTGCCTTGTAATGTTGTCTGGTGACAGTTTAGTGAAGATTAGAGAAAGACAAAGAGAGCAATATTTGTTTGCATCACCCATTGTTTGCTTTCTTTACACATGTAKTAACAGATCTATGCTTTCAAGTATTCTGTTGTTCTTACTGCATGCTTTTTCATTGCTTTCTCACATGTCTCATATGTATTAATATACCATGGTATYGAAGCTTTTGAGCCTCTAGGGTAACATTTGTAGTAAATGCTTGCACTTTTTTCCGCAGTTTTGAAGATTTCCATCAGTGGAAATGAAATTCTCCTGAAGATGGGATTACCAATAAAAATGCAGATGTGATGCTATAAAAATGCAAAATGTGAGTAACTGGTGGGGCAAACATTAAGTGTGGTTGGAAGGTCGTAACAGACCAGTAGAACAGATCTCTGAGAAGTAAGACAAGAACATACCCTCACCATTTTGCATTCCCTTTCTGTTGCTTTATTATCTACCTTCCCCTTGTTATGAGGTGGGCTGATACGATCAAGAAAAAGATGGGAAAATAAGAATTCTGAAGAATTCAGACAGTAAATAYATTTATTTTTCTGATGTTGTTGCTCTTTCACTATCATATTTCTTTGCTACAGACTCAGACACCAGTCAGTTCACTAGGAATAATCACATGTARTTGCCCTCTAAAGACAGCTGAATATCTTAAATGGCCTGATGGCATAAGCATTTTATATGTCTCTCTCAATGTGATGTTTCAGGCTAATGCATATTGCAGACTGGGGAACTTCAAGTATAAATTGTTAATCAGAATAACTGTAAGCAGTTCAGGACTATGACATTGATGGAGAAGTATTATTTGAAGTTTTTCAGACTAATTTAAGAAAATTAAAGACCAATCTTGTTSTTGGCCCAATCTTAAAAGTAAACGCCCACAAAGTGACAGCACAGATGGCTTGCAAGTCTTGTATGAGAGCACTGGCATTAATTGCAAAGCTGAGCTGGAGAAACAGCTTAAGATGCCTACTGTTCAACAGGGCTTTCCATTGCAAAATTAATCATTACATATCAAACTGGATGCCAAATTAATTTCCACTGGCTTGGTACTTAATGGGCAGASGACTGAGGGACAGTACCTGACCACTACAATGCTCATTTCCTAGCTGCCATCATGTCTGCAGATGCTACAGGTTCGTGAAACACCAGAAAACTATTTTTTCTCCATGAAGGTGACTGGCACATCTTCTTGTGCCATGTTTCCCTGTTCAGGAATTCTGACCTAATGTCTCCGATCAGTACATCTCACAGYGATGATCAGGAATGACTGCATGTAAGAAGACTTCTTCAATTAGAGAACTGAAGCTTCTGCTCATGTGAATAAGAATACAGGGACAACGTGGTCATAACTCAGCAGGGTCATTCTGCTTGTCTAAAGAGATGGCAAGCTGAGCTTTTCATTTCTTTGGAATAAGTGTAGGGATTCATCCAGATGGCTCCCTTGAGGATTTTTGTTAAGAATCTGTTCATCAGACATCTGTGTTGAGTAGGCAATAGGCAGCAGATATGTGTCTGTACTTATCTGACTGATGTGGTTTAAACAAGTKTGGAGATATAATGTGTTTTTATTTAGGAAGTTACTTATCTGAAGAATTTTTTTTTAGATGAGACAAGATGCCATAAATGACACTCAGTGTTTAAATGTAACTGTAACTGGTCTACATTATGACAGAGATCATTCTCCTGCAATGCTACTTTCAGTGAAGCAGTATTATCTATAAGATATCTTTTGCTGTCATRGAAAATTGTGAAGCATATACAGCATGCTTGCTTGGTAAAAATACTCTTACGTCTGAATTAGAGGAGTCCTGTCCCCATTTTGCAGCATTGTGATTAATATTAAGCCAACTGGTGCTGTTTAACAGGATCCAGCTCTGGGGCCTCCAGCATAAAGGACATGGGAGCAAGTCCTGTTGGAGCAAGTCCAGAGGAGRGCTGCAAATTTGATAAGAGGACTGGAACACCTCCCTTGTGAAGACAGGCTGAGAAAGTCGGGCCTGTTCTTCCTAGAGAAGTGAAAGTTGTGTAGAGACCTCAGAGCAACTTTTCGGTACATGAAGGGTCTTACAGGGATGCCAGAGAAGTCTTTGTCAGGAACTGTAGTGGCAGAACAAGGAGTAATGGATATAAACTGAAAGAGGGGAGATGTAGGTTAGAAATTGGGAAGAAATTATTTACTGTGAGGCTGGTGAGACACTGGAACAGGCTGCTCAGGAGGCTGCGGGTATCTCAAGCCTGGCAATGTTGAAGGCCAAGCTGGATAAAGCTTTGGGCAACCTGATACAGTGGGAGACATCTCTGCCCAAGGCAGCAGGAGCTTGGACTAGATGATCTCTGAGGCCTCTTCCAACTCTCAGCATTCTATGATTCTGTGAGCCTAAGATGGGAACCTATTCAGCTTTGCCTCAGTTTTCGGTACAAAGTTCCATGTCTCCTCTCCTAGAACTTCTCTCCATTGGAGTAGGCAGTCTGCAGTCCTGGGGATTCTCTCTATTTCCCCCAGCATGTCTCACCATTGACAGCCAGTGCCTCTGATTTCAGCAAGTTCCAGGTTATTTCATTTTAGTCTGCACAGTACGATGAAAAATTAAACTATTCTGGCTCTTCCTGTTCAACCAATAAGCACTTAATTTCTGCCTTCGGTCAGAAAGAAAAAAAATGAACCTGAGTCTCTGGTCCTACTTTGCCTTTACAAAGTCTTAACTTTCTGCAGTTGTGCAGGGTGAGACCAAGGGCAGAAGAAGGGAAGACAAAGGAAAACATGTTTTTTTCATTCTTTCTGCCTGTAGGGCTCTCCTCTTCCTCCAGTCTACAGCCTTGAAGGGTTCATATTTTTCCCTCTCTTCTTTCCTTTTATTCTGATTCTCCTCCTTTTCTTCCATCAAGCCCTTTGTTACTACCAAGGATTTATGCTTTCAGTCCCACTCACTCCAAAGCAAGTGGATGGGAATGTGTCAAGAAGGAAAAACAGTTCTTGATGATAATATCATAATAGAAGAAAAGAGAGGTTATTCTGGAAATGTTCCTCTTTATCGTATTTCTTCATAACATCTGTGAAGTCAAGCTTCATTCCAAGTTCCCTGAGGAGAAATTTTCCAAGCATGCTTCAACAGGAAGGACGGAAATTGAGAAGCGAATTTTGGAGTTATAGAGAGTCCTGCCTTGCAGATTAGGCCCATGTGGGACTATTAACTATCTTTAGCATCAAACTAGATGTGAGGTGCTCTGTTTATTACTGGTGTACAAAAAGTCTTACTGTAAGAATAGTGCAGTTTCCAAGCAATAAAAACATCTTCATGCTTAATTGACAAATATCAATGTTTAGAGAAAAAAAAAATCAAGGGGAAGGGTATGTATAACATTTAAAAACATTGTTTTTAAGCTATGAGTCTTTTGAAGTCTGACTTTAATATCAGAAGATTGCGCAATCAAAGAGAGTATTAAAGTCATTTATTTGTTTGTCAGGCTAAACACATCAAAAACCCAGACACCTTTGGTCATAAAAAGTAAAAAAATTAAGGGAGAGGAAAACAGTCCTGCAGTTCTACGTTATTTGCTTCTGCAACTGAATGTGAATGCAATGTTTGTGTGTAAAGGAAGGTTTGCACTTCTCTGGAGGAGTGCATTACACCAACATATGCAGATGTCCAGCACTCCCTGGTGTGCATGTTTTCCCTTTCATGACTAACAGATTTACAGAGTTTGGGAMAGAGTTCAGATCATACTGGGCTATTTATGTTTTGCATTGGGAAGGTGCTTCCGAGCACTCGTGTGATAGGCAGTGCTAATGATGCACAGTGAATAGAGAAAGCAATGCTGCAGATGTTTCCTAAGAAGAAGGTTAAAAGTGTTGACCTGGTCAAGAGAACATCATTAATTCTACAGTTGTTAATTCATTAGCATAAATGGAACACATATAGATGCATTAATGGAATGCATCTATAAACACATAAAGTTAAAAGTAAGTTTAGGGATATCCTCAGGAAGATACAGGGAAATCCTCAGGAAGATATGAACAAGAAGGTAATTAAACCATCTTTAAATCAATGCTGTTCTTAGGCTGACATGTAGAAAAAAATGGTATCACAACTTTGAGATGAAATAGGATGAAGCATCAGTGTTTTTGAGATGGAAGAATTTTAAAACTTCCAACATTTTAGGAATTCAGTTTTGCAGCACAAGTAGTTATATTTCCCAAAGAAAATTGCTTCTGAATGAAAAACACATTTCAGTTTATGCAAAGTATTTTCTGTTGACAACTTCAGGAATTTTTTATGTCTTTGCTAGGGTAAAAAACATGCAATCAAAAAATTCCTGACCAAGAGTAGCTAAAAAGCAGTGATATTGATTGATTCTTCTTTTCCATACTATTAAAACGAAATGCTATTCATGTAACTGTGTCCTCTGAACACTATGCTCCTGCTAACAACATAAATAGCCGGGATTTCCACGTGTCTTGAAGATACAGAACAGTGAAAATGAGAGGTCGACCAGACGGTATGTTAACTATAATCACATCGAGACAGAGAAAATAAGCCTGCTTTCCTGCCAAAAAGAATCAGTGCAAGAGAGAGGAGTTCACATACCTTTAATCAGGGAACAATGCACAGTGCAAGTTATATAAAGAGGCTGAGATATATTGGCCATGAGCTGTGTCTTGCTATGTGGTTGTGATAAAAATGGATAACAATTGTGCCAATTAGACAGCCATAAAACACCCATTTTAGGCTAGATGCTGGTGACAACAGGAGGAAATACCTGATCATGTCTGTGCAAGCAGTACCTTATTTTCTAGAAGTGGGCAAATTAATATGAACTTGGAGCAGTGTGTTTGTCAGGTGTGCTGTGAAACACTGTACCAGGTACCAGTTGATGTATTGTGCGTCAAAACAGCTTTCTAGACAAATTATTTTGTTTTCCTTTCTCTCATATCTTACTGGTGCCTTCTCTCACAGGGGAGAAGGCAGGTTATGGCCTCTGGACAATTAGCAGATGTCGTGAGGGACATTTCTATTTTGGTTTTGGTGTTTTCTCTTAGCTTTTCCTGTTAATGGAGCTGCCTGGAAAATAAAGAGCATTTTTCTCTCAACAGTAAAGAATTAATTATTGGGTTGTTTGTGATTTTTTAATAATGTCTTGATGAAATTAGCATTTTCTAATTTTTCATTTTCTTCCCCCTGTCATTTTCCAGAGGGGGATTTAATTTTGCTCCAATTTATGGAAAAAAAGAAACTTTTGACTGGCAAGTTTCTTCACTAAAGAGGACACAGAAAACCCTCAAATGGCATGAAATATTTACCAAAATAAAGCTGAAATATTTACCAAAAGAACAAGAACACTTTTGATGCCGCTGCTGAAAACCTGCAGCAAGCACATTCCCTTTTCATGCTCTTTCATCTTGTCAGAAAACTCAGAAGAGAATGAGAAGTATTGTGAACAAATTCTCATTGCCTTTGGTAAGAGTCTTTCTACTTMCTCTGAAATCCAGAAGATCCTTTCATTGTAAAGTGAACATTTTTAATGATTTCAGAGCATTCCAAGGACCTTGATGTTTCTGGGATAAATCTGCCCTAGTGAAAGCACCTTCCCTGGGTTTTACTTTGTTGAGCTAAACCAAACTACCTATGCTACTAAACCAAACAATAATGCATGCACTCAATAGTCTTCCATCTGAAATTTTGAAACAGATATCACTTTATTTCAGCAGAATCCCACTTTATTTCAGCAAAATGAGTACTGAGGAGACTATCAGTCTTTTGAAAAATGTCACAGGAGGGCTCAGAAAATAATGTCTCTGCCTCGCACCTTCTCAGGTAGCTCTTTGCCTTGCTCCATCTCCACACGTGACAGTTGAAGGAGAACTGAAAGGTATTTAGATCAATAAGCCTTTGCCACAAGGTGAACTCTCTTGTCCCCAAACTCAAGCTTCACTTTAGGAAGGCACTGTACTGTGCTTTGAGGTTAAAGAGAAGCCTTACAGAATGAGTTTGTTATCAATTTCAAGATTGTCAAATCTCGCGCACCAGCACGCATRTGGGAAGAGCGCCGAGCCGCAGGTCATGTGACCAGGGAGCGGTGTGCATGATTGGCTGGTGACTGTCCCGTGTGTGGAGCTCTGATTGGTTAACAGAGCACATGGAATGGCCTGACCAGAGATGTGATTGGTTTGTGGGAGACAGCTCTGCAGGGCAAACAGCCAATCCGCGTTTAGCCCGCCTAAACTCAGGCTATAAAATGCCACGGTGTCGGGCAAATGAAGGATTTCTTTGAAGCGGCTGGAAGGCGTCTCTGTTTCTGTTCCCCCATTGTTACATGCTTTTATATCTTGAGAGAAACYTCCAGCACCTCCCTTCTCATGCTCAGCACTGCGTGTAGTACATGCCCTTATGCTTGTTCTGGGAGGTACCTACACAGATGCCTTTGATGTTTCAGGTTTGTAGGTCCAGTGGTATCCCGTGTAGAAATCAGGGAGTAATTACMCACTGCTTCTTCCTGCCTGCATGAAAATTAATGCCTCCAGTAATGTCTTTCAACCTGAGCTCACCAAGCCCATCTTCTTTCTCTCTGGAACAGAAAAATTGAAAACAGGCTATCCAGGAGTTAAGGACTTCCTTTTTCTCCAAGCCACCTCCTTGCCCACAGATCTGCTTTAAGCAGAAGCTTCTGCAAGCAAGAAGCATGAATTGAAACAGTGGGAGGTGTGTCATCACCTTGAATTGGGGAGGAGATGTCCCACTTGGCCTGCAGTGGCCTGCTGAGCTTAGCAACTAAGATAATTTATTATCCAGTACAACTGGGATTTGCAAGGACAAAGATCTGCTGGAATCTTTTTGTGTGAGCTAATGTGAGTAATTCATTTGGTTCCCAATAAAGCATGGCACAATCTGAAACCAACATCTGCAAGAACTCTTTYCTATGAAATTCTGTGATGGTTAAGTCATTAGGGAACCTAGCAGGAACAGGTGGCAGCAGCAGTTTCTTCAGCTGTGCTTCCAAAATGTTTGTGTTTAGTATTACTTTCATTTAGCARGTTGTTTCTTTTTGTATATTAATTTTAAGAAATATATGGATCCTGATGATTACTCTTGAAAGTCTCAAACATGAGCAGCTCCAGTTCAGAAGTTGAAAATGAAGGAAATACCTGTATTTGAAGACCAAAAACCCTTTAGATTATTGTCACAGACTTAGTAGATGTTTAYAGACAGATATGTACATACCTTTGGAAACAATAGTATTGCAAACAGGAAAGTGTCAGATATCCCAAACTGACACAAAAATTGTTAAGGCTCTAAAGCCTGTAAAAGCTTAGTTTATCGGGGAATCAAACTTACGGTTTCCAGAGAACAAAGTAATTAATGTTTGCTCAAGGAAGGGATCAGCCRCTGTACTTCCTGTACTGAAAGATCAGGGCAAGCCACAACGATATTAATGTCAGCAAATTACCTCAGTACTTAGTACAGACTTACACTTCACTGCCTCTGCATGTAATGCTGTAAGGGTCGAAGAATTARCTGTATTCCGTACAAGATGAACTAAGCAATCCATTTTCTGTGRGTGCTTTTTTATAGAAGCTGGTCATATAAAATTATTTTTGCTATTTTGTTTCCTACACAGTGACGAATCTGCCTGTTCTGTGCCACTATTAAAACCATGAATGAAACCTGCACTCTTACATAAGGTTTGGTTGGGATGTTTTCATCCAGGTTAGTCAAAATGATACGATTAATGAATGGGAGTAATGGATTGCAACAGAAGGATCAGGAAGTAACTTYGACTGCCTGGAGAAGCAAGCCTAGTTAGTAGTCTGTGCTAAACTAAGACTAAGAAGTTTTCCACAGCTGTCAGGTGGGAGGGCCCGTGCTCTCAAATCCTGCTCACAGCATTATTTTGTGTGGCCTGAATACAAGAGATCCCTTGATTAGCAGCTGCACTTTAAGAACATGTACTTTGAAAACGTTGTCAGAAAGAACTGGGCAGAGCTTTTACTACTCAGAAGACATGTCTTAATCTTCAGGCCACATCAGAAGAGCCCTTGTTGTTGTCTCACACAACCACAAGTACTTTTATTTTAACATCCACATCAATAACATTCTGCCCGGAGCATTGGAGTAAGGAATTTGTGAGTGTCTTTTTTTTTTTATCTCTAGTCTCTGGTGGCTATGCAAAGAAAACACACAGTTTGCCTTCAGTCACTGTGCAATACAATCAACTTTTGGTCACAACCATGTTACAGCCTCCCTGTTTGTAGCTTTACTTGTTAAGCTGCTGATGGGTCAAAAAATCTGTCTCTCATAAGAAACTCCCAGTTCTTACAGGAATGCAAACATCCATATCAGCAGGAAGAGAAGCAATTCATAGACAACACAGAAATGCACTGTGGTCAACATGATGCTGTTTCAAAAGGAAATACTGAAAAGAACTATGAAAAAAATGAAAGAATAATGGAATTCTACAATTGAGGCTTTAATTCAGCATGAGTACAGCACAAGGCTCAAAGCTGAGTTTTCTTCTTTCTTCAGTGGTCCTTTGAATACTTCATGTCTTCAATGAAAATGTACTCATTTYGTTAGAAGCAGATTATTCATTCTTTCACTTTACCTGTAAAAGCCACAGATAAATGCACATTATAAAGAAAACACTAATCTGAAATGGCAACTTCATGTTATTATTGATAAAAATACCTGCAGGCAGTAAAGCCCATTCTGAATAGCATTTTAAGACTGCAATTTTCAAAGCTATCTAAGAAATGTTGAAACCTTTTTTCTTGATTACTTTGTCTGAAAAACCTATTAAGCCTTCTTTCAAAACCTCAGTGCTACTACTCAGAGAAAAAGTGTGAAACAAGACAGAATTTAAGCTAAACWGTTCTATAAGATGGAGGATTTTCATTCTCTCTCCACATCTGTAAGCAGGAATTAGGTGGTCAGTGAAAGTGGGAAAGAACAAATACAAATTTCMTCTGATTAAGGGAAGAAGGTAGAATTCCAGGGTAAGAAAAATCTTTTTCGCAAAGCAGTAACAGGACCAGGTTTTCTTACATTAAGTCCATGAAGAGCAAGTTAACAGAAATATGATATTCACTGGTCTTCAATTTCCAGAAATGTCTAATGACAGAGCACAGTTTTTCAGAATTGTTGGACAATCCACTCAGTACTGACTACTGTACTACTTACAAAAGTCATTCTGGATTATTTTTCACTYTTTGAAGACCTGGAAAGCAAAGGGATCTGTCCATTGTTCTGAGAACTATGTAAATTTAAAGAAAACTACCTTTATCAGCCGATGAAAATATCCTTCCCTTTGATGGTCTTAAAACACTTTAAGTTACTTTTGAGCTTTAACTTTTGCCTTACAGTAGCTGAGCTGGAGGATTAGCACGGTGTACATTTCATAAAACCATATATATTCTTTTCTGGGAGAGTGCTGTCCCTGCTGTGCCTTCCATAGCCTGCTTTCTCCTGGCAGGCCCATTCAGATGATTGATTGAAAATGAGTCATTCTAAAAATACATTGGTTTTTAAATCTTCTTGCAAATTCAAGAAGATTTAATAGTGCAAATATATCACTGTGACAAATTTAATTAAGAGAGAAAAAAGGGCAGATTAAACCAATGTCTTTGCTAAATGATATGAAGTTACTTTCAGCCAATTAAATGATGTCAGYTTTTGCTAACCATTTTCTTGAGAAGGAAGTACAATTAGAAAAAAAAAAAGCACCTCCAAAGATAGCTGGGAACCTGGAGAAAATGTTCTCATCTGTGCTGAAACAACACCCTTTRGACACCAATTTAAAACTTTAGTTCTCAGAGTAACTGAGACTCTTTGTCGGATTGACACTGCTGAAACCCATTCATTCTAAGAAAGTAAATGCTCTGCTGGAATTACTTTTCCTGTTCTAAGAGTTCAGTGATTCAGTGTATCCTCAGAAAGCTCGGGAGAGATTAGCTTGGCAATGATGCTGATCTGAATCTGACAGCATGCCATCTTACCWGCTTTACAAGAGCTTCCTCTTCCTCCTTCTGYTGTGGGAGGAGAGCKGAGCACAGGTACTGTTTGAGACAGGATTGGCTTAGTCTCCACTACTGAGCCCAACATGAACACAAAGCAGAGTTAAATCCCCTGCAAACCAGGACTGGAGGAYGGAAAGAACAGCAAATGACAGAAACTGGGGTTTTAGTAAGCCATCAAGCTTTATCCATGAGAAAGAAGGACTGAAAAGGGATTGAGAAGTACATAGAAGACCTGAAGGCAGCGGGGTAAGAGCTGTTGAGGCAGGAGTTCAGAGCTGTACAGTCAAGGTGAGGGATGCAGGATCAGCAACAATCTTCCACCAATTTTTTTTTGCAGAAAGGCAGCTCTGAAAACCAATCAACAACTAGAATTCTTAATTGATTAGAAGCTTAGAGCAAACACTTGGCAGCAATAGGGATTAATAGTATTCTTAACCCCTGTAAACTTGTTCATGTTTTTAATTCAGTTAATGCAAAAAGACGTGAAAAAATACTCTTCTACTAAACTCCTCCATGGAATCTTTTAGAATCATAAACCRTACTTGGAAAAGCTGTAGAAAGAAATTTATCCAAGTATTACAAAGTTTGGAGATGGTTTCAGTTCTATGAAATTTGTCTTACTGCCTTATGCATAAGTTTGTAAATGATATTGCCCCCCGAAAAATTAATATTTGACACAAAAGTTAAGTATGAATTGATTAGTAAGAGGAAAATTTCAGTAAGTTACTGTCTCTGCACCATTAGAAATGCAAGAGGTTTTYCTATTTCTGTTTTCTCACCCCATACTCTATAGCTCATTAACTCAAGTTCCTCTCTTTGCTCTGCTGCAGTTAAGCTGTGTGTCTCTATCTTTATTCTGGTATTCTCATCAATTTAAAATAACTCTGTCATTTCTTAACATGCAGCACATTGAAATGCACAATAAGCATGTGGCTAAAACCTCATATTGCCCAAGTTTTGGCAGAAAACTTTTTACTGTCTGTGGATTTCTTTTGGTTTGGTTTTTTTTTTTTTTTTTTTTTTTTTTTTTTTTTTTTTTTTTTTTTAAAGTCTTGATGGTTATTGATTATAGATCTAAATTTCATGCTTATTCTTTTGTACAAGTCCCATCTTCCAGCATGTAACATAAAGATGAGAGAACATTTCTCTGGATGCGGAAGCATCCCCTTGAACATTTTTATAGCTTTAAAAATTTGATACCCTCATATATTTTGCATTTATAATTCATGCAGATTTCATTCTGAATCAGACTTTTTCTGGTACTTTCTGTGGAAGAAAATCTCCTTGGAGTCTCAGATGGTTGCGTTTTCCTTGCAAGAGGAATCTAATAATTAATCTATGTYATAGGATATAAACACCCAGTTTCTATGGATTTCAGCTTTTCTTATTTCCAAAGCAAGTTGAGCTCTGCCTTGGCAGCTTTCTTCTTCAATGTAAATAAATATCTATATCATCATTTGTATTCTAGGAACGTCTCATAGTCTCAGACACCTGAAGCCACAGTGGCGCACAGCCCCTGAAAAAAACATCAATGCGACATTTCCAGATTCAAGGTGAAAGTAAACAAAAAGAAGAGGCAGAGAAAAGCCACCCAAGCCTGGTCCGGTGACCTAGCTCCTAGCCCACTTATTTCTCTCCAAGCTAGTGACACTCCAGCGTTCTTCCTCTGGGATCCAATTCATTTCCACTGGAATACAACAGTTTTTCCCCAGGGCATGAAGAAAAGGATGTCCTCTTTCACTCCTCTACTCATTCAGTATTTTTTTGTCTCAGCCACAGAGTATCCTAAGAGTAGAATGAGACACCATATACTGAATTTTCATCTTATTCTAATGATACCTTTTGCTAGCCAGGCCTCAAAGCCAAGAAAAGGTTCAAGGGAAAACAAGCACTCATGTGATGTTTGTCAATGTGAAAGGAGACTTGCTAGGATGAACACACTGTGACATAATTTTATCAGGTTTTTTAGTGGCCTGGGATATTTTGTCTAGCATTTGTGTGTGTGTATCTGTGTGTGTTTGACTGACTGCACATTCTATAGCAGACTTTTCGGACAGGAATTTCACTTACCKTGTGGATTCTCTGGGCAATTTGAATAGGTCAGACTCACTCATAGCCAGCTCTGACAAGTGCTCTCATCTGCAGCTTCCTATTAGCTYGGCAGTATTTATTCAGTTCTTTTCCTTAGTATGGGTGGGAGGTTTTCAAGGCTGCGTTTATTGCTGTGGGATTAGTTCCTCCACTGCTCCCATCAGKTGTAATTGTTATTTTCACGCAGTTCCTTGACAGAGACAAATCCACACTTGCCTACAGGTTTTCATCCTCAAAGCTGTGACTGCAATTAAAACCAGACCTCATTTGTCGGTCTGTCCTGCCACTTTTTTCCCGAATTTCTTGAACAGTTTAACTTTTGTCCAGCCTCAAAAGTAATCAGAGTTCTTTTAAAGTACTTGGAAGCTGTAATGCTATAATTCAAAGTAATGCCTATCTTGAATGTTGTGGCCCCATTAGACTATTTTTTTTTTTTTGTGATTGCTACTAAAATATCAGTGCTTGGTAATGACTGCTGCATTTAGAAGTTATTTTCATGTAAAATGGACACATTTTGGTTATTGTGTTTTACCCAACACTCACTGTGAACAAACACTGCCTTTAATTGGGGTGTTTTGTATGTGGRAAATATCTAAGGCAGAGGCTAAAAAGAAAAAAGTTTATTGCTTTGATTTTTATCATTCTATGTGCAATGATATTAGAAATAATCAGTATGCTGTATAGCTGAGCTTGAATATAAGAGAAAATTGGTGAGTAATTGCCAAGCAAAATGATAGATGTGGGGGTTCTTTTAAATGACAGGGAAATATGGCTAACTGGGGCTTCTATTTGTCACCATTTTCTTAGCTTTAGAGCATGAGTTCACAGGAAATGTGCAGGACTGCAAGGAAGGCRTAACTTTGTTATTTTGAATTTCTTTATCCTGTGCTCTATCCCATCTCATATCCTTTGGAAAACATCTGCTACTTCAAATCAGGATGTTTTATTGCTCTGTTTTCTCAAGATTTTCTTGCCAAAGAAGACCCAAGCTGTACCTGGTGACTCATAGATATATAATAGTGTATTCTTGTCTTAAAAAGACATTTCCAAAGCAAGTCTGAGGGGAGATTAGGAGGAGGGAGCTATGGAGGATGGATTCAGGTCTCGGTCATGTACCATAGCCATTCATCTTCTGCTTTAACTTTTCACAAGAGCTCATTACACAGCTGGAATATGTTCACTGGCAACATGTTCTCTTTAGCAGTTAGACTGAAAAAGCAAGTAGTTTCCCAGTGCTGCCTGGCCCTCCCTTTTCTTGTCAAATCACAATGTTATTTGTACCACATTCTGCCCACACTGCTGCCTTGCAGGTGTTCAGCCACCAGCCTYGGCTGGATTACAGCTTCTGTTTGGCACAAGGGTGGGCTGCAGTCACATGGCACTCATGGTCCTGCAGGAATGTGTTTCCCTGTGATAGAGTGATAGAGTCTCAACTCAGAGGRTGGGTGAGTAACGTAGTCAGGTTGGGATGATGCCTGCTCACATGACCTCAGTGCCATTCAGAATCCATTTGAACCTAAAGCTTTGGCTTTGGATGTAGTGCATTTTTTGTTTAGACAATTCAGAGTTTTACGCATTGCGGGGGTTTGTCAGATAAGTATCTCTGATTCTACTGGGAAAGTGTCCATTACTGGAGGGATTGTCCATTGTTTGATGAATCAATTAAAATTAATTGCCCTGCAGCCTAGCCATCTTTGGGCCTATTAATATGGTAAATTTCTTGTTGATCTGTCATTTTTGATCACGTTAATACCATCCCAATAGCATGGARAGCTTAGAATAGTTAATCCTCTTGAAGATGAGAGTTGTTGCTTTTTATTCCCTCCCTAGAACATGAAGGTCTTCCTTGGAGATGCATAAATAGAGTCAACTTCACTGTCAACTGCCSAAGTGTATTGGCAATAGCAAGGCAGCCTGCGCAAGATATAAGCTTAAGTCTCCACCAATTAATGAACCAGATCTCTGATAAATGCCTGAAGAGGCTTAGGGTGGACCAGAGCCAGACAKTCTCTGCCAAACTGCAACACACTGGGAAAAAGCTCATTACCTCCAGATACATGCTTACAGATGTTGTTGATATTTTTCTTATTTAAATATTCTTGGTGACTGCACTTAAAAATAGTACATGAGCCTGGAGTGAAGCTCTCACTCTTGGAAAAGAAATGGAACAAGCCTAGCAGAGCAATATGCTTCTTAAGCCTACCACTCACAATAAACAAATCCTAGCCCCCTAGGCAAAAGGAATGCCCTGGCATCCAAAAGCAAGGAAGCTCAGTGAAAGCTCAGGTGTCCTATTTGAGGGAAAGGATCTGTTTCAAATCTCCCTTTTTGGCCCATTAACACCCAGAAGCTGGAGGAGGCCCCAGGTTCTTGCCAAAACGTACTGGTAACCAAATAATCAGGATGCCACTAGGCAGATCATTGAAGGAAAAGATGTATGGAAGCAGAGAGCAAAGCATGAAGGTGSTGTGTGCTGTACTGACCTCCTGTGTCCCTGTGGCTGTTGGGGAGCCTGCTGGCACAGAGCACAGTTTCCAGGATGGTATCTCAGAGCAAATGTGGACATCAGCTTACCAAGCTGCCATTGAAGGCCAGGCTGAACCATCTGCTCCACTTCCTGAAAACTGATCCTCACCAGCCTCTTTCCTGCCTGGGAAAAGCTTCTGACATGCCTGATATGRCTGTCATAAGGGACAAGGGAACAAAGGAGCTGCTGATCTTGTGAACTGGTGAATCTTGTGAACTGGTGGTGGTGAGGGCAGAGGTCCCAGCTCCACACCAACAGACAGAGAAGGAATGAATCCTGCAAATGTGGCAATGGAGATATGAGTCATTTAATGCAAAGGTGAAGCTGGCCAAAAATGTTTCTTTACCTGGGAATGTATCATTGTTTCTTTTTCCAGGTAAAAAGGAGAGGAGTTTGGAAAGCCAATTATGTGGGGTGTAAGTATGTGATTTGGAGGAGGCCATGTGTTGCTTTGTGGTYACCAGGCAGAGCAGGAAGTGGTTTTCTCTGCTAGGCAAGGAAGGCAGATATGTTTTCTGGCAGAGATTAGTTGACATGAGAGATCAACAGACAATSCTGCAGCTCTAGGAAGCTCTTCCAGTATTTCCATAGTCTAGCTCTGAGCTTCCCAGGTTTATGAAACYTTTCCTCTGGCAACCGCAAATCCTTCACTGTCAGCAAACGGGACCACAGCCAAGAGATACTGTGCAGAGCCTCACAAACTGCAGAAAGGAGAGGTATTTACCCTTCAGAGCATTTCAGGGGTTCCTCAGCCTTGCTGAGCAGCCATTCCCTGTTCCGTAACATACCACACCACTATTAGTATGTATTTGTGCCCTTCCTCACACCTTTTGCTTTTATTTAGTTATAAAATCTGTGTACTCTGGAGAAAAGCAAGCCAGGAATTTACAAACCAGGGCTTGTAAGTCAAGGCTTAAGAGGTCTTTTATGGTTATCAGTGGAGAAATGTGTTTCAGCACCGTGAATCACTTTCTCAGCGCAATGTTCTCTCTCTCTCACTTTCTCTCTCTCACTCATTTCTGCTCTGTTGACCAGACAGTAGTGTTCTGGCACAGGAATTGGGCACTAGAGTCCCTCTGACAGTCCTGTGCCTCTATCCTAATAGCAGCTGGTACCTGATCTCTGAAACCCTGAATGCAGCCCAGCCTGTTTCCATGGGGAATTGGTCCTCCCTGGAGACTTCCTGTCACCTCTCTGACAGTGACCATGACCAGTCATGGGACTGAGGAGCTTCACTCACAATGAACTTGGCTTTTGTTCAGTCCTAAGCATTGCCTTCCATGCTGACTACAGCCTCACTCAGACCAACTCATGGAAAGGAGGCAGGAAGAGGTCTTGCAAAAGTTTTGCTCATGGTAATTGCTTACATTATTTACTAATATGTAAAGCCTTTAGAGTTTTATTCTTAATCTGCTTTGGCTAAAAAAAACTTTACAAAAAAGAGCCAAGAATTTTGTCTTCATTGCTCTTCCTGGAAGATTCTTGGCCCTGACTTGGAAGAAGAACTCAAGGTGAGGTACTTGATATTCTACTTYAGCTGAGACCTAATTTAACAACCATGCAACATCCACTGGATTCCTTCAGTGATGCAAGACTGTCTTCTCTCAGCATTCAAAAGGGTAAATGAGGGCTGAAAGAAATTTTTTGAGTGGAAAACATTTGTAGTCCCTGAGGAAAAAAAACGCAAACTTCTAAGTGAAAGATGATCACCCTCTGATCACCTTTAAAGAGGCTTGAGATGAGCTTATGCAGAAAAGAAAAAAGTCACCAACAGGTAATTTTTACCAGCAATGAACATTTAATTGCATTGAGCTATGTCTCCCCTGTTTGCTAAGCTTCTTTAAGGGGACACTCCATGTGCTCCATTACATAAGGATGTAGTAGACTTTACAGCAAGTAAAATTCCATTTAAATATATATATATAGTTAGATATCTGACTATCAGCTAGATTGCTCTAACTAATTTTTTTTTTTTTTGTTAGAACCTGCAGCAACATTTGGTAAGTGGTGTCTTTTTAATCAGTTTCATCTCATCATTCCCAGGAGTCTCTTTGACACACATGCCTTCAATAATGTTGACATCTGTTTTGAGTCCTCAGAGAAGGCTGCTTATGTAAAGGACAATGGGTCTTGCTGGAACAGCTCAAAGATGGTTCAGTATCATTATTCTCACTTCACCAGTGTGTGAAAATATTAGCTCTGTGGCTTTAGTTTCTCCTGCTCAGGCAAATGGATTGGACAATGGGCAGTGTTCTCCCTTGTTGCTTTACACAGGGGTGGATCTCCACAAGCTGTTCTTGTGCACAACTTCAGTGCTGAGCAATCCTTCATAACCACAGTGAATAAGAGAACTTGTATGGTCTGCCTAGGAAATTTCCACTAAGATATTCTACTCTCATTTTTCTCCTCCTAATGTAGTGCAGAGCTGTGTTGAGTTGACAAAAAAAAAACCCACCAAACCCATGAGCAATCACCATCTGCTTGCCCATTATTTTAAATGTGTTGTGGGCATTTTATTTTTCCTCTCTTTGTCATAGCTTATTAAGCTGGTCTGGCTCATGTCCACACTAAAAAAAGGCTGCAATACCACAAATGAGGAATGGTTTTATTTTTTAGGTAAAAAAAAATGAGATCATTTGGATATTCCTAACAGTATACTATAACAAAATGTGAAAAACCTCCAAAAGCTTTGCATCTCATCCCCATTTAGCATTGTGAAACCCAAGTCTTTATTTAATCATCTAAATAAGAAGTGCTTTCAATCTGTAACTTGATTATCTGCTAAGAGTTGGCAATAGATGTGTTGGAATTTCTTCAAATATTACTTTGAAAGAGATAATAATGGGTTTTGTCCCCAAGTGTCCCAGATGAGTTTCAGTAGCAAGGTATTTTTTCAGAGAATCAATCTCTGTTAATCTATTTGTAAGTGCATTCATTTTAAAATGTTCAGATTTAGTCTGAGATTCCCACAGCATTTTCATGGTGAAACCATATTTCCCTGGTGACCAGGTAAAGAACTGGATGGCCAGGCCTGGAGAGTGGTGGTGAATTGAGTTACATCCGCTGGGGACCACTCACTAGTGGGGCTTCTCAGGGCTCAGTTTTGGGCTGGTCCTCTTCATTAATCACCTGGATGAGATGTCCAGAGAAGGGCAAAGGAGCTGATGAAGGGTCTGGAGCCCAAGCCTGATGAGCAGCAGCTGAGGGASCTGGGGKTGTTCAGCCTGAAGGAAAGGAGGTTCAGGGGAGACCTTATCACTCTACAACTGCCTGAGAGGAGGTTGTACCCCGGTAGGAGTCGGTCTCTTCTCCCATCTAGCAAGTGACAAGGTGAGAAGAAATCATCTCTAGTTGCCCCTAGGAAGATCAAGACTAGGTTCTAGATATTAGGATTTTTTATTTGTCCCTYTGAACAAATTGTAGAACTCTGGAACAGACTGGGACAGGGAATCACCATTCCTGGAAGTGTTCAAAAAGTGTGTGGATATGGCCTTTGAAGACGTGGTTCAATACTTAACATAATGGTAGAGCTACACTGATGACTTGATCTTAAAGGTCTTTTCCTTCTATGATTCTATGGTTTGCCATGCTTGGTCTTCACAAAAAAAGGGGGTTTCTTTGTGGCTGAAGGGAGAATAACAGATGAGCATCTGCTCTGATCTTGATAAGACAGGGAAACCTGAAAAGGTGTCTCCATTTCAGTAATTTAAAAGCCAGCTGCTAGATATCGGGTTCACATATGCAGAAAATTCACACCTTATCCGGCCATGAAACGGATAGTCCTGTGTCAGCCTTGCACCAGCTTCAGGTTGATGACAAAACAAATAAAATAATTTGAAATAATTGTACTTTGACTATTTTCAACATCAGTAAAGCAAGAATTGAAACAGAATATGAAGTATTAATACCTTAATTACATTTCAATACATATTCTCCCTATTTTTGCAAACTGGCCTTTGGGTTTGACTTTTTTGACAGTAGCTCACAAATTGAAAATATATGTGCTATTTTGTGTAAATCTAAAAACAATTTTTTATAACAAGTTTTATAGAACTGAACTATATTTTCAGTCAGACAGTTGTTGTTTGTGATGGTCTAAGCCTCATAGCCCAGCTGAAATGTTCACCACATAGGTTTTAAGTAAGGCCTTTTCTAATTCAAAATACTCTCAGCTGCTGCAGCTTGAGCTTCCCAAATGCACTGCTATATCTGACCCTCTCATACAAMAATAGGTTTTCTGAGAAAAGCAAATCTCAGATGAAAACATTGCTTCCATCTCACAGCACTAGAAGAATTCAGCTTCTCAATACCAAAGGCTCAGGAAAGCATGGATGTTTGACATCACATGTTCCAGCCATTTGTCTTTCTCAGATGTACTTTTACCACCTATCTCAAACTGTCCGTAAAATCACAGGTGACAGGCTGTAGCAGAGTTATCTTCAGCAAGAACATCCCAATGCAGTTCCATTCTTGGAGGAAGTGGGGTGGGGGGGAATGGATTGGTGGTGGTGGGTTCTTCATTTTTTTTTTACTGAAAAGAGGAGGGTCACTTATAGAAGGATTTAAAATCTCAGCTGGAATTTTTTGACTGGGGATGTTTATGATTGACACAAACCTGCTGGGATGCCAATACACAGAGGAGCATTGTGGCAGCATCATTCAGTGGCCCTCACTCAAATCCCATTTTCAAAGAAAGCTTTATGTAGCCTACATCATCCATGGCACTTCATGAAGAAAATGAAATTAAGATATTAAAATGGACTTAATCAGGACTATGGTGAGTATCTTTGGACCCACATTTTCATTTGGAGGTTTAGTATACGCCCCAAGTAGGTAGTCCATGCCGCCACTGCTGTCTGTGAAGAGTGGAAGCTTGCAGAAGGGCAAATCATTGCATCCAAGGATCAGTGTCTGAGAAATAAATCACTAATGCATCTCCATAACTGGAGTGATTTTCCACCAGAAGCATTCAAGATGTGCCTGCGGATTTCTTGTTTTTGTTCTCCTCTGGAGCGGATTTTACCTGACAAAGTGCACATTTAAAATGGGAGAAGGTAGATTGTAGCAACCTAACCACTGGAATTTATCCTTTTTTTTTATTATTTATTTTTCTTTTTTTCTTTATAAGAAAGCAGAAGCTGTTTAAAAAGAATAATTTCTCTCCATTGCAAAATGAAGCCTGTCAAAATCACCTGCTATTTTTCTTCACTCCCTGGGTCTGTCCCCCAACACTTGTCTGATATGATAATTCTGATTCTCTTAAGCTGCCTGTTTCTTGGGGAAACCAGTGAAAAATACTTTCTTGCCCTGTTATCTTACTCAAACTTAGAACTTACCTGGAATATGAAGTACATGGGCAGCCTGCCCTTGAACTCACAGTCTGCAACAGCATTAGCATGTTTTTGTTTTAGCAGTGTCAGGCTCAAAGTCTCAGTAGGTGTTCTGGGATGTAAATAATATGGATTGATCCTCTGTGACAGTCCTGTGGCTACTTCTGCTAGGAAAAAACCCAGCAAAACCAAATGATCATGCAATGGTCCTAAGGAAGGGGAAGCAAAAGATAACAGGTTTTCCTACGAGGTATATGTTAATATCTTTTTCTAACATGACACAACACTTTCATGCTGAATATAAGAACTAATGATTTGTGCCTGAACAAGTAAAATGAGGCTTAGCTGTGTGGAACTTTCCATCCAAAGAGTTTTGTATTTATCACGAATTCTGGATCCTGAGACACATTTTGTGTCATTGCAAATTAGTGTTTTACATTTTTCCTCTGAAGATCAAAACATATTCTCACTAAACCATAGTTTGCTGTCCATGTTTCTTTCAAAGGAGTGTTCTATTCTTCCTAAGGAAAACTATTTCCTAGCAGCAAAACTCATTTAAAATTTGATAATCAGCTGTACACATCAAACCTCATCAATGTTTTTGACAAATGAAAAAATGAGCATATTTATTCAAATAACATCCATGTTGCTCCTGAATTCTAGTACCATTCCAGTTGTATATGAGCAACCATACTTTGATTTCTGGGTGTAACCTGGTAGGAATTTCACAGGAAAGCATTGCAAACAATTTATGAAATCACTGGGGTTTTTATTGGCTGTGATTCCATTTTAAAAGAACATCATACCATTTACCCACATCATGCAGGAAAAATTACCAGGAAAATAACAAATTAAAATCACATTCACAATGTCTCTACTTTAAATCATCCTCAAGTACTGCATGCATCTGAAAGAAAGCTGGGGAGCATTTCTACTAGAAAATGCATGGCTAAGTTTAATTTTGCTCTGTGTGTGTGAAAGAGAAAGAGAGAAAACAGGCAATTTTTTTAATGACAGTACTGAAACATTTTACTAACTCAGTGCATGAAGAAACAGTTATCTTGATAACATATATTCAGAACAGATACAGACAACTCTCAAATACATAAGACATTACATTTAAWTCACAACAGCTAATTTCTAACAATGCTTGTTCTAGCACAAAAAGCTTGGCCAAAAGATGTATTCAGCAGCACTGGTATGGTCTTTCTTGATGAAGAAGAGGGGCTGGGAGGGATCTAAGTCAATGTATGATGTTAGAAACATAGACAGAGGAACTCCAAAGTGATTTAGCGCATGGTCTTATATTTTGTTTTATTCATTTTAAACACAAGAGTAGCATTGATAATCAATATTGCAGTCTGATTTCATATGGCTTTCTCTACATATAAATGTGAGTTCACAAGGTCAATGGCAAACTAAATCATTTACCCTCCAAATGTGAAGGCCCTTTGACTACTTTTTTTTACTAACCAGTAAGGTCTTGGAGCTGTGAGGGAAAATGACTGCAGTGTCTAGCCAACAACCTTTCTGTGTAAATAAAAACTAGTTATAAAACTAAAATACCTCATTTACCTGAGATTGAACAGACCAGTGATGCAAAGAAAACAATGTCATAAAAGACAAAAAGATGTTCAGAATCCAAACAATGAACCATGCTTCTCTTTGGTCTCTTGTTTAAGTGCTTCATCACCTGCTTGAGTGCCAAGGGGAAAAATGTGTGAGACAATGGTTCTGACTTCCATACATGAGCCAAGGTGTCTGCGTCCCTTGCTGCCCGTTCTGAGTGGGAAGGAAAATCAATGGGTGGAAGAGAAGGGAGAGTGCCTTGCTCTCGAGTCTGTTCAGCATGGCTTAGGCACTTTGGGACAGTGGAATGACTTCAGGAGAGGACCGCTACTCATGTAACCTGCCAAAAGTTACGTGAGGCAAAACCAAGCAAAACATATCCAGTACCTGTGGTAGATCTTCTGTCGTGTTTCTTATGGCAAGAAAAGGAAAATGGGAACTACCAGCTCACACCTGGATGAACTCTCTGCTGTCAGTGATGAAGAGCTGCTGCAGGTGTGGTGAGCTGAGATACAAAGGTGATGAGACGGCTGAGCTGGGAAGCTCCCACAATGGAAAAGACTCAGCAAGCACTATTTAATAAACCACCTCCCCTTTCCCTTCTGCTTTGTGAGCCACCAGACTCAGCACAGAGATCCTATGGCACTCTTCAGGAGTCCAATCCAAATGTTCACACAGCTCAGGAGCTCAGCTCAGCTCAGAAGGGCAGTATTTTTAATGCTCTTAGCTCAGAGACAGCAGTACCTACTTAAGAAACTTGATCACAGGCTACACAAGATCCTGACTTAGATCAGTCATTTAATGCCACAGCTTCTGAGGCACAGTTATCTAAAATAGTACTAAACAGTCTTCCTTTCTCTCTCTTCTCCCTTTCTTCTCCAATTTCCTCACCTTCCACAGATGTGTGCACAAACATGCACATCAAGCTGCTAGAGAGACTATGAAAACAATCAGCACTAACATTCTGCAAGGAGGATGCGAGGCAGAAAATTCTGATCTTACATCAGGAACAGATTTTGGCTGGATGAGCAATGGAGTCAGTGAGGGGGTTAGGGAAAGGTCAGCAAGCAAGTGGTAGAGAAAAGCCAGAGTAAGGTGGAATAAGCTTGTCCTCTCATTTGTTTGTTTGCAGAATTCTCCAGCACAAGGCCACGGGGATATATTAATGGATATGTTCATTTTAACACAGGCACATTTCTGCTGGTTCTACTTATGTATTAGAGGATGCAGGCCACAGAGATTAAACAGGGCATTTCAAAAGTATTGATGTTTGAATGCCAGTGATCTGTTTTAGGAGATTTAGCTACCAATGAGTGGCTGAAGCAAAGAGTCAGCCTTTGCCTTGTTGGTGTCAGGGATGTTGGATGCTCTCTCAAGAGCAAATTGAGCTGCTGCCTTCATGACAGAAAGGGAGTTTTCAATTCTTTGAGATTTACTTAAATAGGCTCAAATTACTAGCTGCTGAATTTGCATGGAGTGAGAAGAACACTATTCCTAGAAAAAGGTAAATCGTTCCATAATATACTCAAGCACTGATTAATAAAATGTTCTGGGTCAGTAAAAGTCTCAGGAGGGAGACACTCATCTTTCATGAAATGAAAATTAGTGGGGGAAAATCCCATTGACATTATCCAAGCAAGTAAAACCTGCCTTCTCTTCCCTTTGGCTACCCTTTTGGTAGCCCTTGGCAGCTTGTACTTGAACAAACAAGTCTTGTTCATAGATCCAGCCTGAAACAAGTTGCATCTTTATCAACTGTTTCTGACCTGCAGATCAGTCAAACCTTTTCAGTCTCCACTTTGGATTCAACATAAATTCATGTTTGAAATTATTTGAGAAGAAGTGAGGACTAATACCCGAATAAAAGTTTTGTGAGGCAGGCATTACTATATTTAACTTCTTCCAAATATTTTTTCCCTATTATGACAGAGGCTACTAGAGGATACAGAGCTGTCATGTTCAGTTCCTTACCCATGGTACAGATTTCTTCTGCCTACCTGGAAAGGTGATAAATGTCTTTTAAAATTTCTTATTCAGGAAGATACAGAAGTAAAATGCTTAATTTAGGTACATAAAGAAGTGTCTAAGATTATCATCCTTTTTGTTGCCAGCAGAAAGAGAGCTTTTGCTTTGGCATCTTGTCCATGACCTTAGAAACTTTTGTTGTTCCCAGGATAGGGACAAGCCATGCTAGTTCTGCCAGACAAACCCTGCTTCTCCTGACAAGATTGTAAGACTGAGATGGCAAGATGTTCTCACAGCATCGACTACAGAGACRTAGCCAGATGCAATGTTTCAGGATTTGCTCTTCAGACTACAAGCCAGATACCTGATCATGAGGATCTGTGTTCAAAATAGGTCTATTTATGTATTGAATCTATGGATATGTTAGCAAGTCAACATCTCCCATAGAACATGGATTTTCTTACGCAAATACATGATATCTACAGTGTTTTATTGAGAAGACCTCTATGCCTGTGTCTGCAAAAGGCAACAAAGTTAYTAGTGAAAAAAAAATTCTCCCATCCTGCTAGCATCAAGGGTTACCGCACACTGCTGTAATATTAATTATCTCCAACACAGCACCAGACAAGCATCCTCTCTTCATGCCTTTACCTCAGTTGGTGGAGACTGAAACTTACACTTTACAGGTGTAGAAGCTCATTGGGGCAGAAAATAAGCGACATCCCCAAGGCAATGGGGAGGCAATTTAGCACGATAAATATCATGGATATTTATGGATCTGTCATGACTAATCAGGCCGCCACACACTCCCACACACTGCAGGAAGGGGTGGGCAGGACACAGCCACGACAATATGCTGGAACCCAAATATCCAACCCACAAGCGCTGCTGAGAATGGGATGGTTGAATGTGGCAGAAAGAGGAAGATTAGTTAAACAGAGCAGCAAATGCACTTGGTCATTGGCTTCAGAGGGGTTGGGGAGGTCCTCTACCAGAGCATTATGCTCTCTCCTGTGGTTTCAGCTCTCTGTATGGCAAGTGCCTGACCAATTTGCTCATTCAAGGTAAATGTATGGCTAATTCCCAAAGTAACATGACTCTTGCTTAGATTCTGAGGCATTTAACTTCTACAGCATCTGAGGGCAGATGACTCATTTCTTCCACAGTTCTGAGTGATGTCAGCTGTGTAAGTCATGCATGATTTACTTTCAAAATGATCTTTTATTTATGTCACGAATGGAATTAAAACAGAAAAGCTCTGCTTCCATGGGAGAACTGAGAGGTCCCTTCCAAGAGCAGATGTGCTCAACAAAAAATGGCTTGTGTGACCCAATCAATAGGAATATTATAATAATGACTAATTATTATCAATAATAAAAATAAGAGAATTTTAAAAAATTAAAGAGGCCACTGTTCATACTTAGTGAACACTCCTTCTTGCATTGTATGGAAATGAGATTGTTCCTTTTCTATGCTTGATGTGCAGTTGTCTTATTTAACACACATAGTACTATGGCTTATAATAAAAGTTGTGTAGTCTGCAGCTTTTTAATCTTTACATCCATTCAGAGGCATCTACTGGATGTGACTATGTACAAAAAAAAGGAATGGATGAGTCTTGGGGTGGAGGAAAGGGAAAGAGGCAGTCAGAAGGGAATGGGAAGCAAAAGGACTCCTAGTGAGCAGTAGAGGGCAGAGGTGGGGAGGACTGCGTGATGAATGGCAAGATTGTAAATCCCCATTGGGCAAAAGAGAAATCCTTTGCAGTACTGTTTATGCCCATCTAACAGTCTGCAGCCWTTACTTCTTGAACATGTCTTGCAGGGGCCCTGGTAAGTATTTGATGACTGTGTCTAGGATGCTCTCTTCTTCTTCCTCCTCCTCATCCCCACAGCCAGGAGGGATCGCCTTCTTTGGGCGAGTCAGGCTCCCTTCAGCATTAGCTTCCATTGCAGCCTGGGCCTCCGCTTCCTTTTCTTCCTTCTTCTTTATCCCATACTGCAGGGGAGAGATAACACATTGTTTGAATGATAATATGCGAGATAACACATCTGCTGATGAAGTCGCCCATTGCAGATGGCAGCTCATATTCTGCAGTAAGAACATCACATATTCTCATTTTGCTCTTTTGGATACCAAAAAAATGGATACCAAAAAAAATCCATCCTAACAACCCTCCCCTAAGTAAAGCCCAGTAGATGGACAGCCTTCACAAGACAAGATGGTCGGATGCTCACATCACTCAGAAACASGCACAGGGAGAAACTGGGACTGTGCAGCCATGGGTCTAGCCAAGAGAATGTGTTATCAAACTATAAGGGTGGCATTCTACTGGTGTCAATCCTCCTCTTTGCTGTTAACAAGTCTGATGCTCAAGTCCATCATCCACAATGATTTTGAAATTACACACACGAAGCATTTCATAGTTAAGGATTATAGATGTGGCAAAGCTTCAGGGAAGAAACAGTTAGCAACAAAAGAAAGCAAACAGGTCAGGACAGATAGGACAGCAATGAAGAAAACAGTTTCAGATATTCTAATGTGGGACATATCCTTCATGCATATTCTTTTTGTACAAGTGGGACAGAAAAACCTCTGTGAAAATAAACCTTGAGAAAAACCACTGACTCATCTGTTTGAAGAGAAACACTCTTAAGCATGTGAGTAAAATGGGTACTTGAAATTGGTACTTCCACTAAGAATTAGAGGCACACCACTAAGACATAACATGCATAACCAGAATCTCATTTCATCATTTTATATTCAAGAGGCTAGATTTAAGAGAGGACTAAACATATGTATATACTTCTATTTCTGTGTTTGCACTGTTTCAGAGATTAGRGTGATACACAATAAAATTTAAAAACTCAACTCAAACTGTCACTTACAAATCTAGAGCAACAATTATACCTTTAAGCTGCCCTCTGCATTATCAAGTGGTCAAATGGTTTGGGCTGRATGGTACATTTAAAAGCCATCTAGT
Source organism: Malurus melanocephalus (assembly GCF_030028575.1). NCBI lineage: Eukaryota > Metazoa > Chordata > Aves > Passeriformes > Maluridae > Malurus > Malurus melanocephalus. The sequence continues at coordinate 422,074 of NW_026623619.1, forward strand.
CAGAGCGATGAGTAGGAACATTTTCAGCTAGGTCAGATTGCTCAGAGACCTGCTCTGTTTATTTAGACCAATTCAGATTTCCCAGACTGCTTCCACCTTTTCTGATGATAAATGGAGGTTAAACTTTCTTGGTATTGTGATCATGATGCAAACTCAGGAAGTGTCCTGTTTTTCAGTGCTCAGCTGTGCTTCAAAGAGGCCAGCTGTACATTTCAAGGATGCTTGTGTTCCCCAGGTTCACAGCTCCCTGTCTGGCAGAAATATTCTTCTGTTTATCCTTTTTTACCTTTTGAAAAGACATGTTCACGGCTGCTCACTATCAGCTCCTCAGCCACCAGTCACCTCACAAGCACCTGCACAATTGCTTACAATTAATTTTGCATGAATACGCTTGAAAGGAATATTGAAAAGAAAATTAAATGTGATTCAAAAACATCAAAGAATTATGTTGGTACCATGTAYTCAATATTTTCAAGTATCAGTAAAACCGTACTGCTGAATAGACATGAATTAGATGCTATTTTCATTATTTGTTCTTTTCATTTTTTCTACTAAGATTAGTACAAATTGTTAACCAGTTAAAGAAAACGTGTACTGCTGCTTTCATGACTTTCTGATTTCAGAGGGCTGTTGGGTTTGACTTTTCCTCCCAAACATTACTGAGCAAAGGCATTATTTTTGATTCCTTTCTTCATCATCGTTTCTATTTAGCATGACAGCCTGCAAAGTTGAAAACAGGAGCTTTGAAACGCTCTAATTCTCTAAATCAATTCTTTCAAGCCAAAATGTTCATTAAGGACATTTGTTTTATGATTTATATACCTGCTGGGTGCCAGTCACACCTGATTTCATGGTAAATATGTTAAAGGCAAATGATGTCTCCATTCACATGTGATGCAAAGAAATAGTTTCATCAGCTTGTAGTTACAGGGCTGTACACCACCAAAGAGATCCGATACAGAACAAGCTGCAATGCAGGGGGAATGGCATGCAGTGCTAGACTGTGGTCAGTCTCTGAAGCTGTATTACCCCCATTCTGCCCCTGAAGCCACAGGGAGATGTCTCTCGTTAATTCCTGGAGTAAATTACATGCAGATATTTTCTTTTGGCAGCTAGAGGAGAAGAGTTGTGGAGACAACACAAATCATAGTAACCCTGCATGCTTTCAAATTCTCCATCTCAAAACAAGTATCAGCTCAAGATGTGGTGACCCTCTGGCTCACAAACTTGCTGAACAAACATCCAGGCCACAGGAAACAGTGGAACAAAACCAACCAGTTATGAGAATTCAGTATTATCATTTAAATTTGGTGGTATTTTGTCATGCTTTGCATTAATAAAAATGTAAGCTTTCATAAGTGAATCAAATGGCATACTTAGGGTTTGAAATTGTTACAGAGGAAATAAAATTATTGAAAGGGAAGTCTTAATATAAGAAATCTTTTAAAATAATGTTTTCACATGAAATAATTTGGGTGAAGTCAACAAATAATTTTTTAAAATATGACTAAAAATAATTTTTCTGGTCCTCTAGCTTTCCTGGGRATAGGAAATATTGCATTACTTCCAAAAAAATGAAAAATGAGAATAGTTCCATTTTTATTCAAGGTTCAAGGTTCAACCCCACAACATTTGATACCAGAAGTTGTATCATTACCTGCTTGGCCTTCAGTCACATATTCATGTCTTCTACTATATGCAGAATTATGGACCTAACCCAGGAAAATACTGGAACATTTTTAGTATGTAAACCGTCTTGCCACTCCTAGAGTTATTGCTGAGCTGCCACATGAGGATTGTTATCACTGGGTCATGTTGGAGAAAACTGTCATGCTGGAATCCTTAGTCCAAGTTGGAAGAGTAGGGAAAAAATACCCTGGGCCTTGGCTTAACCCACACTCACAGACTGTCAGGAAAAGTCCAGATTAACCTGCTACATCAGATTCCTCCCCACCACCTTGGATCTGAGTTGGAACTGCCTACTTAGAAACAAGTGATTTATCTGAAGAAGTTCAAGAAATAAAAAAGGAGTTTTGTGAGGGTTACAAAGGCAACTCGAAGACTGTATGGTGGGACCAGATAACTCMGGAAACAACTCTTTCACCCAAGGTGCTCTGAGAGCCTGAAGTTAGTCCTCAGTCCAAATATTTCTRCAATATTAAATAATACTGCATATCAGATAACACTAAGCTTTAGTTTCTGGAAAAAGGTTGGCATGAGAATCATACTGGTTACATCTCTCTTCAGCCAATTTTACTTCTCAGTAGTTTTGCATAGCTGCAGGTGGTACTGAAATAATATCTGAATAGCTGTGGCAGATAACAGCCGTCTTTGGAATTACTACTTTATTTACTAGCTAAGGTTTCAAAAGCTTTTAAGAGATTTAAATGTTTATTCCTTATCTTGCTCCATACACAAGTTATGGGAGTCTATCCAAACAGCTCTGTTTGAAACCTTTCATTCACATTCTAAACATCAATGCAAAAAACCAAAACATTCCTCCAGATTTGAAAGCATATTAGAAAAAGGCACTGGGATGTCAATATGACAGCATTTTATCYCAAGAGTTAACTTTACCTGAACAAGTCTTTTTCTTAGAGACCTCAAGTACKGAAAACTCTCACCTCTTCTGTTACTATCCTTGTAGTAGTAACAGAATTGTTAACTATCCTTTTCAATTAAAATATTTCTCCTCATGWCCTACCTGATTCTTTATGAAATGCCTTCCAAAAAAATCTGGAAAACTGAAAATACGAAGCTACAGCAAAAAAATTTGTTTTTCATCTGTCCTTTTGGGCTTTATTTGTGCAAAGTTCTTTTTTCCTCTTTCATTACCAAAGAGAATATCAGCCCAATTTAGATTTTTCCATCATTAATGCATGGAATTTTCTGACAGGAATATAYGAGGGACTGAAATAAATTGAGAGAAATAGGTAGAATTTAGCACCAACCTTTAGTTCCACAGCTGTGAGAATCTAGGGTACAGAAAAAGACTCCCCTTTTATTTCATTTATACAAACTTGTAGTTTTTCTACATGATTTMTTTGCTGTCTCTGGCAGTGAACAGTTTGTCAAGCAACCTTTCACTTTAAGTTTCAGGTCAGCGGCTAAGGAAAGTACCATTGTGACAGACTTTGGTCTGGTTTTGGATATTTTACTAATGCTACAGCATTGGTTACAGATCTTCCTGCAGTAAGAGTRCTGCTGTGTGTTTATATGGCAAGGGAAACAGCATATTTTTCTTCCCCYAAATCTACTCCCCCAAACACCTGAGCTGGGGACATGGCAGAAAGAGAGAAGGGTTTTCTACAGGCGGTGAGGATGCTGAAACCCAGAGCCCTGAGTACATCGTTCTCATCACTGTTTAAAGCACAGAATCTACTTTGATGTAGATCTGGCCCAATAGTKTGTGCTGCATTTTCTTTCACTTCAAATCTGCTGATTTAATTTTGTGTTAAATTTGGATCTTTTTGCTTGTTTGTTTTTGTTGGACTTGCCAATCTTCATTTATCCCAAGCTTGCTAGAGAGGATTAGTCCCCAGAAAACTTATGAGGAAGCCTTTTAAGACATATGAAAGGAGGACACTCTCAAGTTACCCATTTAAGTGCAAGGTCTGCCGTGCACTGTTAGAATTGCACAGACTGTTCCAGGCAGCTCAGACACGCTGCCCCGAGATGATCTCTGTGCTTTGTGAGGAGCAATGAGCAAAAAGTCACAATCTGCCACGTGGGCAACCATGCAAATATCAAGCTGTGACAAGGAATGAAAGGTGTGAGAGAGAATGCTGGGTGTCTTGGTCCATGCCATGCCATGGGAGTGTGTGTGGGGTGTTTGTGGGGGTCTGTGTGGAGTGAGTGTAGATGTGKTTTTTTTCTAGTCCTGCATGCTGCTGCATAGCTCTGCTGACCCTGTCAATGTCTTAGCAGAAGAGGGCTGATTAAWAATGAAAAAGAACAAGGCAACGTCTGGAAACTGCAGTCCTAAATTACATTGTTCAATTGCGTGTGAGCCTAACAGGAGCACAGCTCAGGTGGCACATAGGAAAAAAGGAGGAAAATTAAACTTCAGGTAGAGGACACTTGAGATGCAAAGGCAGGGCCTCATCTCTTGGAAGAGATGTTCCCAAACCTTTTCCTTGGGGGCCATCAAGAGTTTYCCAGCCAGATTTCCAGCAATGGTTATTTGTAAACCTGGCTCACGCCCTTTGAATCCTTTACCTCGTCCAAGATTTCACCTCCCCACAAGCTCCCTGAGGCTACACATGCCTTGCTACTCCTTGTTAGCTCAGGCTCTCAGCTCTGTCAAAATCACAGCAATTCTTCGTGTACAATCTGTCTTGTTTCAGGTCCTCCTGGGTGTTCTTCAGTCTTACCTCCCTGTTTCTCTCATGGGGCTCCCACAGCAAAAACAGAGGCCCACGGTTTTCATCTTCCACAACACAAATCCACAGATACGGATTTCAAAGGACTCATGTGATCTTCATCTGCCTCCCAYCAGCATCTTCTTCTGGGTGAATCTAGCAGCCATTTCCTTCTCCCCCATGGCAACATTGCTGCCTGAGAACCACACCCCTGGTTTCCATTCCTGTTAGCTATGGAACTGCAAAGCATTCCTATGGGAACACCCAGTGCCCCAAGCAYACAAGAATAGTGCTACCCTAAACAATAGATATAAAATTTACTTTTCTGCTGCTCCACAACAGATGGAGTGCAAGATAAATCACTGCTCTCTGGAGGAGACCGGATCTACAYCCGACAATCCTCGTTTCTTTACTTTCATTGAAAACTACATGGCATCTCTCCACTGCTTGCATACAAGTGAAAAACAGAACTGCACCAGGTTCCTGGTTGAAGAAGCCAGCTCTGAATGTTCTGCAAACTCAGATCAAACAAGGGGAATTTTTTCATTGCTTTCAGTGGAGGCAGGACCAGACAAACTTAGTTAAAAGAAAGAAATCATATGATTTTAGAAWGGCTTGGGCTGGAAGAGACCTTAAAAATCATCTCCAAATCATTGCAAACCCCCTATAGGCAAATCTGCTATAGGCAAACCTTCCTCTAGACCTGTTTGCCACTCATCACTGGTGACCACTTGGACATTGAGCCTTTAATGACATGTAGAACCCTAGAAGACTTGGGGACTGATGTCTCAAACCYTGATAGACCAATAGCTGTGGACTGCCAACACAGCTCTGTGGATTGTTGGTGATAACAGCCAAGAATTGCTGGTAATAAGCAATGGGAAAAAACAAGATGCGGCTGGAGATGGGGTCCATGTGGAGGCAAGGGCAGGAATTGTCCAGGACAAATATCCTTGTTCTGGCTCCTGGAGATACGCCCAACACAACACAATGCAAGCACAGGAAGGAGGTTAAAAAATGGGCATGGACTGTAAGGGGGATCAAGGCCACCCAAGAACCCTGACACTGGAACTAGTCCCTGGTCTGTCCTTCCTTCCTTCCTTCCTTCCTTCCTTCCTTCCTTCCTTCCTTCCTTCCTTCCTTCCTTCCTTCCTTCCTTCCTTCCTTCCTTCCTTCCTTCC
>NW_026623619.1:427670-441391 GCF_030028575.1 Malurus melanocephalus
TTCTCTCACTTCCTCTCTAATTCATCTCTTCCTTCTCTTTTCCTTTTCATCTTAACCCTTTTCCCAAAATCCACTACCATGTGCTTATCAGTASGTTAGGGCCATGCCAAGTGTGTAATTTACTCATAAAGCTTTGTGAGGTTTTGTGGACTCTCAGGCTTATCATTTCAACCACGAGCATTTTTGAGTCATCCATGCTCCCTTGCCCTTAAGGATGGGATGTCACACACTTCCCACAGCTCTTTGTGTGTATCCAATCAATTCCTTAACTACCATCAAATCCATGCCTGCCTGGTTTAGAGGATCTGCTCCAGAATCTGGCTGGTTACCATTGTTTAGGTTAATTGCTCCTGAGCTTGGCAGAGGTGATCCTTGTTTATTAAGCAGCTTTTTGGAGCTCAAATTCATTCCAAGACTTTTTCCCATGGTATTCTACCAAGCAAATCTCTGAAAACTTAAAGTCTCCTCTCCTGATATCCAATTACAGAAGTCATCCACCACACCTCTGAGATGACAGTAAGAGCATAGCCCTGCAGTAAGAGCATAGCCCTGCAGGCATGACGCATCTCTAACTCCTGTTTTGTCCCCATGCTGCGTGTGTTTGCATAGAGGCAGATGGGAAACACATTTTGGCTTGATCTACTGCGCATGCTAACTTTGCTGAAGCAAACSGGCCATTCTGCTCACTGCTCAAGCCTTGGACTGTGCTATATTGTCCCAGTCAAATGCCTTTTTTTCCCATTACTACACKCAGATGGTGTGAACTACAATTTGTGAACAAATTTACTTCTCTTTGGAAAGCAAAACTCTGAGAAAGAACAGACATGGGTACCACATACCATGAATTTTTCAGAATACTTAGCAAAAAGAATGTTCTCATTTTCTCTGTGTTTGCAAATATGTTAATTTTCTTCCTTTTGTATATGCAGCATCCATATTAAAATGTCTTTCTGCAATATGGTCAGCCTCAGTGAGAGAGAATGGGGTTTTGAAAGCTTCAAGAATGGAGATAATTAAATTAGTGTTGACTAGCAAAGACTTCTATCTAGTAATCAGAGAAAAAATCTCCAGAGAAAGCATAGAATATCTGACTCATGAAGAAAAGCACAGGATCAGAGTCTCCAAAATGCTCATTTTAGGAACCTGGAGAGTTGACTGAAATCAGTGCACTGAGTCATGACCACAGGGCCCAAGATAAGCACAGTACATACTGTACTCCTAAGCCTGTTGGGTCCTRTGGAAAATCTCTCCCCCAGAAACCAACTTGCAACTTCAGTTAAGAAAATCTGGGTCAATTCTATTCTTCAAAGCAGCTAAACAGGGTARGAAGAAAGAAAAGTTACATATTCCMCAGTAACACTTGCAGATTAATTGCTCAGCTTTGCTCCATGATCACCAGGATGGGGTCAAGCTGCAGAAGGCTTCCATGAGAACAGAGGCATTTTCCAGTGATGAAGGGCAGGYGTGCTCCTTGCCAAAGCAGGTTATGATTTCTTGGGTTTCTATAGTCTACATTTAGTTTTCTACAAGAAAACTCCCTGGAAGCCAGTGGCAGGGKCCTGGAAAATGCATAAATGCAGTTGCTTTTATGAGTTTATAAGAATTTATGTTATAGCTACACATCTGACAGCATAAATAAATCCGTAGGATATATCTTTCTTTTATGTGCACTGTGTAAGATCAAAACATGGAGTATAAGCTCCTCATCCCTCTTCCTGCCTCCTGCATTCATTTCCTTTGCCAAATGAAAGCATTTTTTTTTGGTTGTTTTTTTTTTTTTGGTACAAGGCTGGTAAAATTATTTCCCCAGGATACTGCAGCAATTCAGATTACACAGCTATTTCTCTTCAATAGCTTGTGTTTACAACACATGACAGCCCTTTTTTATTTTGTTTTTTGGTGGTGTAGGTTTTYTTTGGTTGGTTTGGTATTTCTGTTTTTRTTGTTGGTTTKGGGRATTTTTGAGTTTTGGGGGTTTTAAATTTTGAAAGCTCTAGTCCAGTCAGCATGTTTCCACAAGAGCCTAGTACAAGTGCTCCAGAGGGTAAGAAGCAGCTCACCCAGGATGAGGAGTAATATTTTTTTCCTGGAGTTAACTGACAAAAGAAATAGTTTGTCCTCTCCAGGGCAATAGGGAACTCATGGTTTGCTCATGAGATGTAACAATTTATTATTATAACACCTTGCTAGGCTTGTTCGAAGTGGGGTTCAGCATTTCCTTGCCTTATTGATCACAAGAATTTTGCCAGATTGGAGCTTGAAGCCAGGTGAAAGTTCAGAACCCTAAATGGCTGACTCATTTAAAGTTCAGTTTTCTGTAGGTAAACTGTGTGAGCTCTCTGSGTCTCATCTCTGCAAATSTCTGMAAATGAAAAGCARATTTTTTTTAGAAAACWGTTYCTGACTGCCAGTTTCATTTCAAGCAGATTGCTGGACCATTGCTCTATGCATCTATCAGCTCTAGCTATTATGAAACTTTAAGCACTCCTTGGTGTTTTGTAGTACATCACAAAGTTCTCATGAACATGAAGGATTGTGTTATCAGCAAAGTGATTGGTAACAGAGCTCATCACAGCAGAGCAAGGAGGAACTTAGAAAGGATTCTGGAAGTAGATCCCTYGTACATGACTGAAAGCATCTCCAGGTGAATCTGTGTTCCCTGGTGTAGCTCAGCACTGTGAGGGAAGTTGCATTTCATTGTAGTCTTCTATTAGACAGTAGGTTTGAGGGAAATGAAAAAGATTAACTTCTATCCAAACAAATTCAACGCATTATAAATATAACTTTTTACACAGGAAGAAAAAGAGACAATAGAACCAACTAACAGGCCCAGATATAGAAGTAGCTACTGCTACTTTTTTCTGCTGCTGAGAATGCTGGGGACTAAGCAAGGAGGAAAACAGTCCCCTAGATCAACATTTAGGTATGCATCTGCAATTTTCTCAGCTTTCTGTGGGAACGTGTGGAAGACAATTCTTTTCTTCATGGTGAACCGAGAATTTAAGTAAGATTTACCCTTCTAAAGGGGCTGCAGTGTGTCTGCTCTAAAATACAGTCATTGCTTACAGTGATGTCACTCTGAAATACAACAAATTGCTTCTGTGCCATTGTCATATGGTATACTCTCCCTAGTAACTCCCCTGGATTGATACGATGAATCTGACAGGACAATAAACTGCCTCAAATTTTCAGTAAGGAACTTATTTTCAGTAACCTATATCAAAATTTTAAATGTTGATGGCACAAGATAATGAAATTCAGCAATAGTGAGAGATCAGGAAAGATTAGATAGGTGATTATCTTTAGTCCTTGCTTTGAGACTCTTTAATTGTTGTCATCAATTCCTTGGGGGTTCTTCTGTGTGGAATAAATCCTGCCATTGCAGCTAGGATCTAATTAGCACACCCACCCTGGCAGCACTTCTGTGGAGACCGAGGCATTGTTGCAATGTCTGAGCCAAGACTCAGTAAAATGAAAGGTAGATTATCAATTAGTTTCAAGCCTTTGACATATTGTTCCCTCTGAAGTACAAAAAGTATTTCTCATCCCATTAACTGGCAACAGAGGTGAGAACTCTGACATCAAATGCTTTAAAAACAGGAAGAAAACTTTGGCTTCAAAAAAGAGCAAGTAGGAAATTATGAGTGTTTATACACCTGCTGTAAGTCTTCAGAGGGACATGACAAAAATGAAGGGCAAGTTATTACTTTTTCTCTAGCCCTTTTTGAACTGACACACCAAAYCACTTCCTTATGTAATTGCAGGTAGTTTTCTTGCTTCCCAAGACTAGAGAAGACATGTTTGTAGTGAAAATGGATAAGGAACAATATCTGGTTCGTCTTAACAATCCAACCAAAAAGCAATGATGGTGTTGAAGTGAGAGACCCACCAAGTCTGTCTGGTATGGCAAGACTGGGTTGCTATGACAGACCTGAAAACCAGAACAGTTTTCACCTGTAAACACCCATGGCATAAAAAAATCTCAGACCATTGCAATAGCAAGCTGAAGCTTGCTAGGGCTCTTAGTTAGGGCTAAAAGCTGAAAATCCACTCTAGAGATGAGCTGCCTGTTTCTCATTTCCTCTATGTGGAATCCGCTGTTGAYATTTGCTCATCCTTTCTGTTGGCTGGCCGTGGTCAGAGAGCAAATGTTTTGTGTTGTCAGGGATGTGTGAGCAGGGGCAGATCCCAGGGAGCTCACAGCCCTCATCAGGTTAAGAGCTGTGCAGCAGAAGGGAGAGGTGAACTTTGCCGAGAAGATCTTGCTGTCTCCACTGCACATTTTCTGTTATATGGCAACAAGACAAAGGCATTTTATCTCCTACAAGCTTCAATTCACTGAAGTAACAAAAAGAGCCTTTTCGAGGGAGAACAATAACAAATTTCAAAGGTTATTGAGGTCTTGGCTGGGATGTCCAGTTTTTCTTGCCCTCTCCATATAAGGCAGGACCTCATAGCAATTCAGACAGGAGGGTTTGGAATAGCTGAAGAGTTAACCTCTCATGGTTRACAGCTGAAGAGTTAACCTCTGCATGGAAGCATTCATCCTCAGACAGTGTATCAAAACTAGAGTAAAAAATCCATTTCCTTTTTCTCTCTTGATCTAATTGGATGGGKTTTTTTCTGACACAGTAATGAATGGGATCTTTTGCAGCAGCATGTTGGCTTTTTGTTGTGCCCATGCCAAAAAGCAGCTGCTCGAAGAACTCACTTATGGGGCGATTGATATTCATCCACGCTCATCTTATCCTCCTCTAGATAAAGAAGAGGCAAAGCTAAGCTAGACAAAGGGAAGCTGTCTCTCTATTTTATTATCATATTGTCTGAGCACTTACACATCATTAATGAGGCTAAAGTAGCTGGGTGTGGGGTGTGGGATGTGGGAGGCAGKGAAAGAGGGCAGAGGGAAACTTTACATCCCACCTTGGATGACATCAAGGGGCAAGGAGTATTGGAAGGAAACACATCAGTAACTGGGCCTGTGCATAAATGTGACTATACACATCAACAACATACTCAGCTGATGATGATATTCTCTGTTCCTACCACTATTTAATTCCTTCCCATAATAAAATATCTGTGCAYGCCTAGCAAAGCCATGAACCAGTAGGAATACTATTATTTTAAAAAATTGCATTGCTTCAGGCCATTAATGAACAGTTACTCTTCAAATGTAAAAAAAAAAATAATAATAAAAACAAAAGTTATTAGAAAGATCAAGCAAAAGTACACTTGACTAGCTTTTTGGGATCACAGGAGTTTTTTCAGATCAGCTGGTTGGGGTTTTTGGCCAAAGCCTTAGCCTGTTTGRTAATGGCCCTAGTTATCCAAATTGCTGCTAAAATCTGGAATCTTTTCATGTAGTAGTTTTTGCTGAAAAGCTGAGAGAAAAGCCCTTTCAAATATCAGTGTTTGCTGCCACAAGAGAAGTTGTGCGCTAGTGGAAGAGTATTTTACTTAGAGTACAGCTCTTTAAACATTACTATCATGCAAGTACACCTGGAAGAAGCTAGCATAAACTCAGTGACAAAACCAGGTACTCTGATACTGAGAGAAGGAACACTGTATACCTTGAGAAAAACCTGAAAGAAAGGGCTCTGTGTGTGCCCAACAGAGAAGCCACCAACAAGCTCAACCCAGATTAGGACTCAGGCAGAACAAATAGAAAAAGTAGAAACATATTTCTGTGTCTGAGCTGGCTGGGCTGCAGAAGTGAAAAGAGGTGTTTTTCCATGCCCACCGATGGACAGGTCATGGCACCATGACAACAGATCAAGCAAGTATATAATATACCCTGTGGTTACCTTTCACATCTTGCTAAGCAGACACTGATGTGTGTGAGTTCAGGTACTTATTGTTCTTGACCTTATGTGTTTCAAGGGTGGGTATYCATCATCTGTAGGATTTTTGTCAAAGAGATTTGTAGAGTGTGGGAGGGTAGGAGGTTTGCACATTGGCAAAAACTAGTGTGCAGATTTTAAAGTTGGGCACAAGCTTCTAATTCTGGAGTACTTGCAAGGAGAGTGGGAAACATGGTGTGCATTTCTTTGCTGATAGAAAATCTCCCTTTTATTTATATATTCATACATTGTCGACATCCTTACTGGTAACAGCTTGCCTGTCACTTTCCCGATGTGGCAGGYTCCTCAGCCCCAGTTCCTGCTCTTGTTTGACTTTGTTCTCACCCCAGAAAGTAACTGKCCCCTCCCACTTGTATGTCAGGAGGAAAAAAGCCTAAGTCTGAGAGACACACAGCCTCTGATTGTCTGAAAACAAGGACAACTCACTGACACAGCATGATCATAGCTGGTTCTAAAAGCACCTGTTTGCTCTCTAGCCTGCCCATCAATATTTCATCTCTCCTGCTTCCCAGGGCAGCTACTGCAAGCCTGAGGACTCTGTGTTATTATTCAGTAATGCTGTGTGAAAATATTATTTACCAGGTTATTCAGGCTTGTGTTTGGAAAATTACTTTTCTGGGGCACTAACTTCATCAGCCTTTATCAGAGCAAGTGTGCAGCTCCCAGGAGGAGAAGGTGGCAGCTCGTGCCGGAGGAGAGACAGAGACGCTGCAGACAATGGAGAATATAGGAAGCAGAAAGATGATTTGCTTCAATGAATTTAATTAGAAGACATTAACAATGTTTTTCTGTTTTGCTCTGTGCCTTTTCCTGCTTTGCTATCATCTGAAAAGTATATTCAAAAGAAAAAGCAAAACTCCAGACACTAGAACAATTATTCTCTGAACCTTACCTTAGAAATGCAGGGCATTTCTACAGCAGAAAACAAAAAGCCTGGAAAGCACTGGGTTCATGTGTCCAGGAACTGACAGCAGGGATCCAACAGGAATAGTGATAAGAATTCAGGGGCTGCCCTTGACCGGACTCAGCCATTTCCAGCTCCGGAGAGAGAAATGGACTGCAAACTGGTTTAAAGCCGCAATCAAGAGTAACTAGGCAGATTATTTAGGATGATGTTCTCCCATGTTGGGCTGTCCTCTACAAAAGGGCTTTGCAATGAACCTGGTAACAGAAGAAGGGGCTGCTCATGAGTGAGCACTTGCTCATGGTTTGATAGCTACGAGTTAAGCATCTGTTCTAAGCTCTTAGTGGGGAGAGGCATACACTGTGGACAGCAAAACATTCTAAGGAATGCACTTGGGACATCATACTCTGAGGTACACATTTTTCCCTATTGGTACCAAGGGAGAAATGACTGCCAGCTCAGGAGGAGACAATGAACAGTTGGATAGCTAAGGCTTGGTAAGGCAAACTCATTGGTGAGCCTGGTTTTCCCTATAATGATACCAAATATTTTCAAGCCCTTCTCCTCACYCATCTTCATCTCCTTCTCACTCTGATCTCTGTAGGTGCCCATTTTGAAGTTCTTTCATTTTTTTTAGAAATGGTACTTAATAACCTGTTCTCTTTCTGACTGATCCATTAAAACTAGAAAACATCAAGGTTCTTATTCCATTTCGTTCCTCCTTCTCTCTCTCCTCTCTCCCCGCCCTGCCCTGCCCCTCTCCACCTCCTCCACTTAGGCATAATCCACTCCTTCCACTTCCAGCAGAGGTGGAAACAACCATCAATTTGGGTTCAGCTATGAAAGCTGGCAATAGCTATTCCAGGAATATTCATTTCCCTAAAAGAAGAGCTTTTGTTGCATACCAGACACTTAGTTGTTTTTAAATGTAATGCCTATCACTTTGTGATAAAACCAAAGATCAGTTTCACTAGCTCTGATGACTAACATGAAAGACCTTCCATAGAGATAATTGGTTTCTGGTCAGGATGATACATTTGCTACCAGCCCAAAATTACAATTTCAGCAGGTGAATGTACAGCAGGAATAGAAGACCTCTAGCAATGTCAAGGCTTGATGCCCTACCTCACCAACTATGCCTGTTTCCCCCTATAATGTGTGGATATTTTTCAGTGATGCTGTTAAGCTGGATAATTCCTTCTAGGAAAAGGTCAAGGAACAAGCCTGGAATGTTTTTCTCTGTGAATCCTGAGCCACAATGCAGCAAGAGCCATCTCCCAGCAGCTCTTTTCTTGAGGTTCTGGTTTGCCACCACTGCTCTCCAACAACCTGAGGCCCTTGCAGACTGCCTCTGTTAAGGTAGCTAGTGGGTCTTCAGCTTTGCATGGCTGTAGRGTATTTAAACTTCCTTGGCTAGTCAGAGCTTTGGATAAAATTTTCTGTTTCTGATGAGAAGTAAGGTTTTGCTCTAAGAATGAGGTTTCCTCAGGTGTCACTTTATGACAATCTGAAGGAATGATGCCAATAGCTGTGTATTGGGACAATCTGTGAAATTGAACACTGCGTGTGTTTTTTGCAGCAGAGTGGGGAATAAGACTGAAAGTGAAAACAGCCTTGGGCTGAGTGTGTGAAGGTCCACAGTTGTCAGAGTCAAGTGCAGAAATGCTGTGTAAAAATATTATCCCTTCAGTATTTTTTTTTGTATGCACTGTCTAGAAGACTAGACTTCCAGCCATTACATTAAAATTTTATAGCTCTCTCTGAGCATCCCAAGTTCTTTCCAGTCCTAGCACTCCCCTAACAACTGCTTCCTTCACTGCAGAAGATTAAAATCATAGCACAGTCTTCTGAATCATAGCACAGTCTTCTGCTGGGCTTTGAGCAGAACAGTTGTGCTGTGGTTTGAACAATGGACACTATTCAGGTTCTTTCTTTCTACCTTACAGTATGACGTAAGACTCAGACATATACTTTACAGTTAGGATGAATCAGGAGGACATTTGAAGTAGAAAATATGGACTTGTGGTTGAGTGATTTCTGTGTCCACCAAAAGTGGAGAGGAGGGAAGGGGAGACACTGTCAGCAGTRTTAACAACCCAGGCTTTCTCTCTTCTTTATATTAGAGATAAATCACTGTCTGGACTTGGAAGGAAAAGAAAGGAGGAAAAAAAAAAACCCCAYCACAGCTGAAAAAGTGTAGCAGGAATGCAATGGCACTGTAAATMCTGTAAATACTGAAAAACTGTAAATACTGTGTTACAAGGGTCCAGTTAGATAGCCAGAAGTTACTGTCCTGAGGAGGATTGCAAGAATTAGGATAATATTAAATGATTCTGCCTCTGGCAGCAACTACTTTCAGCAGTTTAGGGACATCATGTAATCAGGCTTACATGTGGGTTGTCATATTTAGCTCTTCTGCGTGAATGGATGTAATTTTTTTTTTTAAATCCTGTTATATTCCTCATTTTCAATTGTATCTAAAGACTTCACAGATTATACTTGAAAACAGACACAACCTGCACACAGAACCACCACAACACAAATGAAACAGYAACGAAGATTTTGTAAGACCTGCAAAGCCTTACATTCCCCTCCGTTCTAATGAGCTGCTAGGGTGACCTGCCAAATCCCACTCTCAMTGGGCATCTCTGAGAACTGGCTAAGATGGATGCAATGGTCCTACTTTCTTCTGAGCTTTTGTTTTGCAGCATCACCCCTCAGGTGCTCTTTCAACAGCAGCTAAAGACCGAACCACTGCATTAAGATTAAATTCCAGAAAGCAGGAAAGAAAGTGARTGTTGTGGGTGCATGTGTGCACTCTTTAATCTGAACGAGCAYTTTTTCACTAACAAGTTATTATTCAACCAAATGTAGCACAGTTACTCTGTTAATAGTTCATTATATATATTCAAAGATTCATACACAGTGCTAACTCTACAGCCACATGGAAATCTGAGTTCTACCRTATTCAAGACTATACCTTTTATCCTGAGTCCTGGAAGACATGACTACTTACAGATTTATCTCATGCAAAGCTGTAGTGCAGAGTTGGGACAGCATACGCTTAGAGAAACAGTTTGGTACACAATCTACCCTTTCTGTGTATTTTGAATTTTTAAAGCTTTCTAAAAAATCTAGTGAGTCTTCAATATTTCATTAAATCAGTTCTTTCCAATTCTTCATTTGTCTTCTCTGTCTCTTTTATAGGCAAAACTGAAATGGTTTTCCAGTGTGTGCATATCATGACTACTGGTAATTTACAATTGGTAAAAAAAAAAAAAGCTCAGAAAAACAGCAGTTCTTTGTTATGTTTTTGAAGTGAATAATCAGAAAGAAAAAAGTTTTTGACATTTCACTAAATACAAACCAAATAAACATAAAATCTATCCTATGTATTTACCATGCTGTTCTTTAGAATTGAGTTAAGTGTTGTCACAGTAAGACTTTACTGAACTTACTTAAACTGGTCTGGAGAAACAGGTCAGAAATTACTTTATAATTTTCCAGATGTATTTATTTCTAATTGCTATGCTTACTCTTTTCTGAGGTAACCACATCCATATCCTTTACCAATTTACATTTTATAAATATTTAAGACACTGGGACCATATTTTATTTATTACTTTACGTCCTCTGATCTTCATACAAACTTACATTTCTTAATATATTTCCCAATGTAAGATTGCATATTCAACTGTGGTTTCAAGCTAACTTAATGCTCAAAAAAAGATCAATCTATTCCAATTAACATTAATTAAAGTCTCTCAGTGATTTCTCTGAGCACAGGATCAGTCTTGGGACTCTCTTATTTCTTCTTCTCATCTCTATYAAATTGAATAATTTTTACAAATATTATTCTGCTAATCTCTTCAGAGYACTTGCACAAGGCAGTCTGTTTTGCCTAGTCTGCCAGGATTTAATGCACATGAGTGCTTTGCATTTCTCCACACCACAAGAAACTCAATCAGATCTGATGTCATCCTGATGATGTCACTTAACTCATTTTGCCTCCATGCTCTTTGCCATTTCTCAGCTGCCTTGAGTTCCTTATGAACAATTTTTTGACATTCCCTAAATTCTTCTGACCACTGAAATCAACGGTAGCTTGCTTTACCTTTGGCTTTAACAAAATCCTTGAACTTTTGCTGTTTTGAAAAAAAAACTTTTCATATTACATTTTTTTCTTCCTCAGAGTTTGAATTTATCTGTTTTAATAAAGTCAAAATATTCCACTTGCACTGACCTTTTTACTTCTTGTCAACAAGTCCTGATTTGAAGAGCTACTTCGATGTTAAAGAAAACTGTTTCCTGAGACAGGGATGCATCATCAGGCCACAAGCATTTGGTTCTTCTGTTGCTACATCAAATCTCTTTCAAACTGATGTGTTTTCTTCAAGAGTCTTCAACATCAGTGTACTCAGCAGCATTTTCTTCTCTGGCAAGGAATCCACTGCATACATTGTTTTTGCTGAACAATGATTTTGCTCTAGTGCTTCTTTGACCAGAGCAGAGATACACTTTATGCAGCCATTGTAAATTGTCTAAAATTCATCCTGCACATGTCTGTTCATCTGAGAGAGCCAAAAAATTTAATCCAAGAGGGCTGCAAGTTTTTACTCCCTTTCCTCTCCTCACTTATACCAGGAAAGGGGAAAAGAAACCTGAGAAAAGAAACCTATTTCAGAAAAGTTGGTGATTCAATTCTATTCAAACAATAGCGTCAATGGCTTAGGGGTGGCTAAGTGAAGGGAAGTCATTAGCAAGCAGAGCTGTGCTCTTATCCTAACATCATCCAAAACATAATTAAGTGTTTCATTCTCTCCATTATTTGTGTAAGAGAATGCAAAGCAATTTCCAACTGTGGGAAACATTTTTATCATTAAATGCCTTTTCCTCCTTTTTCTTTCTTTTTAAAATAGTATATAATTTTAATGAGATTCAACAATGGTTCTCAGCAAAGCTGCAATTATTTAAAGAATTGGATCTGCCTATATTTCCAACACTGAACCACAGGCTTGATGGCTGAAATGAAATCCACAGCCATTGTTATGTCACATGATGAGCCACATGAATTTTTCATGGGATGTAATTGCTCCTAATCTGTCCTGCAGAAAAGAAGAAAGATTTTCTATTCTTTCTGTACACAACTGTCTATCTCCTTAATAAAAACATTCATTAGGTCGAGGACCAAGGGCTATTCATCCACAAGATTTAAAAGCTACCTATTTGACAAGGATCTGTTGGCAAAACATTTCTTATTTTAGTAAGCATTTCAGGCTAACAGTTYGGAAGGGATAATACACCAAGCCTCAGAATGTCCTATTATATTATCAATCCAACTTCTAACCTCATACAAAATCAATTCTTCCAGCCTTATATCGTCAAATGCAAGCTTATTGACTCTAAGTATTTCAATTTATTTTCATTATATACCCCCCCAGCTGGCCTGATATCTAGTATCTACAGCCTTGGCCACCCAAGTTTCCTCTTGTCACATCAGTGCTGTTATGCTGTTAAGCATCATCTTTGGCTGTGAATGACTTTTTAAAATTTTCACCTCATATGCGTTGTTTGTGTCTTCTGTAGCTGGAAAAAACTTCCAGTGCTCGTGCAAAATTCATTTAATAGCCAATTAATATTATTGGAATTATTATTTTTTGGAACTGTTTTGTTTTGTTTTGTTTTTTAAATGARCATCTTATTGCCTATAATTCTGCCAGTTCTAAAATTCTGCTTCCGCTCTTTTTCTACCTTTACAAAATCTGGTATATTTTATAATCTTGATGGTATTTTTCTTCCACCTTTCCTTCATGCCAGTGTGTTTCCTATTTTTAATGCTCATTTTTTTTYCCCTCCAAGACTGTCATGATATTTTGTATAATATGGGCGTGCACATGAAAAGATTTCTTCAACAGTTTCATATTATTAATTATGTTTTTCTAGTTAAATATTATCTTCTAGCTCATTTAGCCCATTATTGTTTTGAACTTCCTAAAACCACCCACCAGAATATTTAAACTTAGCTTTGCAAACATATTTAGGCCATTTCAGTTGAATCTGAGACTAGTACACCCTTAAGTATTGAGATAGATTCCTGCTTATCTGCCAAGATGAGGCTTTAGAATTTCCCTGTGACTGGCAGCTGCACAGTTGGCTTCTGGAACAAGTGGCTRAGACTTATCAGCATTTATTTGCACACACACTGAAGTTTCTTGCATGAGTTAATGACACAAGTTAAGCAAAATTCGTCTTGGACTTGAAGAGTTGAAGGACAGAGAATATATTGCCAATTCTATTTAATATGTAGTGAACATCTCCAATCATGTAATAAGATATTACMTATAATGTCAGGTTATGACATTCTATTATCAGTTGACACTTAGTGCTATTATTTCAAGAAAGGAAAATCACCTACATCTAGCTGTGTGAAAAGGAGCCATGGAGCACAAAGGCTGATACCTTGTGTCAGATAARCCAGAAACAGCCATCTCATGTACACATTAACCAACAAAACAAGTTTAACTATCCACACAGAAAGCTTTGCAAAACTTTCTCCCTTGCACCATGTGCAATATGATGGCAAAACAACCCTGCACTTTTCCCTAAAGAATACACTAGCTCAGAACAAAAAAATCAGAGCACACCAGTTCTTACAGTTTCGGCAGACAGGGGGAAACAGCCTTTAAGTGGAAAAGACAAAAGATATTTGGATTAGGCCAACAATACAGTTGTTCAGGTATTGAGCTATACATTTGCCTTTAAACAAATACTGTAGGACATTTCTTTGCTGTTTCTAAATAAAATTGTCAGTTGCTTTGAACTGTAGATAATATTTTGGATTGGTTTTTCTAAGTAGAAAAATATCCATGCATTTATTATCTTGCTTAAGCTTATAATCAGCAACCTACTGTGACTTTGAATTAACTGGCTTTTCTTTTTTTTTTTTTTTTTTTTTT
>NW_026623619.1:441402-499551 GCF_030028575.1 Malurus melanocephalus
TTTTTTTTTTTTTTTTTTACTGCTCTGGGGGTGGTGTGGAATCCAAATTTGATAAGGGTCATGGGCTCAAAAGAAGCTTTTACCTGTTCTTGCTATGCTCTGTGATGGGCTCCACAGTGGGATGTCTCCTTAAATGAATGGTGTAGCACGAAGGATAGGATGCATGACAGATTTAAGTTCTGCTGTCATTATTAGGATAGCAGTCTACAGCAGAATGATTAACAACACTTCTCTACCACGGTATTTTTCTCTTAGCTGCAGTGTCATCTTCCTAAAATGTTCTGCCTCCCAGCTCAAGGCAAGCAGCTGACTGKGGGAGCCAGAGAAGGACCTGCAGCATCACAAACAGGCTGTTCAAGTAGGGTGGAGGAGATCATCAACCTGCAGCCCAAGCCTTGTCATGTACCCAACCTACAGCACATGGTGCCCACAGGAACAGCAGGAGCTGGACAAGGAGCAAATGCCCCTGCAGGACTGTGGAGACCACATCAACCATCTCACAGCCTTATCTCAGACAAGAGACGGAAAGAGAAGCCAGTCTGAGACCACAGAATCATGGAGTCATTAAGGCTGGAAACCTCTTAGATCAACAAGTCCAACCATTTACCTAGCACCACTGCGTTCACCTCCAAACCAGAGGCCACATCCACACATTAACATTTCCAGGGATCCTCTTCTCCAGGCTACACTACAGGTGAATGTGACATAAATGTTAATTTACCCTTCACCCTGACAGCCACCATAACTTCTGTTTTGGAAAGCCTGAGGCTTCCTACTGGAGTAGAATTTGCTGCATTACCCAGATAACAAARCCACTGCAGTTCCTGAATTTTTACAAGCACTACCTATATTACAAATGAGGTTTTTGCCTTTAAGTTTCCACTTTTGAAAACCAGAAATCATCAGAAGTTTCAGCCACTGTGATTAGGATCATATTAAATGCAAGACTGGAGGCTTTTAAAGGAGCTGAGCTGCATTAAAAAGCGTAATTGCTAGAAAGTGCATAGATTACCCTATTTAATTAGACTTGTGATAACTRTGTTGTGTTCTGTTATCAAAACCATGATAAAACAGTCCAACATAGCCTTTTGTTAGCTGTGCACCAACTTATAAATTAGTCTATTTCACAGGCATCCTGTTGAGCAGCTTTCAGTCTGATTTTTCATTCACATTGTGAAGTTGTTCACTGTGCCCTTGAGAACAGTAAAGCCAGGCAGACCTGGCATCTCTTAGCAAGACCCAGGTGCTTTAATAACTATTACACCACTTAGCCAACACTTCAGAGCTTTCAGGTTTGATTTTAATTAGAGGAGCTGTGACATTTTTAGTATCTTTTAAGGAACTTCCTTACTTCACAATCACGATGCTCTGATTACAGATGACTCGGCAAACAGGCGCTGTGCAATGCTGTTGTAAGATAACAGCACAGGAAAGAGCCATAGTTTTGTCCTATGGGGCTTTTACCAAACTCCTTCAAAGCTCCTACAGTGAAGTTTTGAACTTTTTATTTGGGTTTTTTTTTTGGTCAGAATTGTGTACAAAGTTATATGTGCACTACAGTGCAGAGCTTATCACATTGCTTCTGAGTCATCACTGAGCAAATGTCAAGAAATTCTCCTAAAAAAAGAAGAGTCATATTTTTTGTTGCAATCTTGCAGGGTGAGGCAACAGAATGGATTTAATACTGTTTAGTGCCATCAGGATGGACAAAGCACTTGCAGTGGTTTCTCWGCATCTCATTGTTGTGGATTTAAACCCATTTTTCCTGGCCAATGCACCAAAAATGTTGTGGTTTCAACTTGGCCAAAAGCCAAAGGACCCATGATGTTTTTTCCCCCCACCCCGTACTGCAGAAGGCAGAGGGGAGAGCAGAAGCCCAATTAACACGAAAAATTATGGCTTTTAGATAAAACATAATTGAGAGAAAGATACGTATATGTTCCAGAAATGGTCAGACAGGATGAAATAACTTAAGTTGCAAAAYAGATTTATTACTAAAAACTACTAAGAATACTACTGCACCGGGGAGAGGAACAGAGATAGGAAAAAATTTACAAGGAGAAAAAAAAAAATGGACATTTTAAGACACCTGTTATTCTCTCTGCAAACCTGTCTCTCCCAGGTTGCCCCTCCCCACCCGTCCATGCCTTCCTGTGTGCACAAGGGGGCAGGGATGAAAGTTTGACATAGATCAGACTGCTCATTACCGTTATTCTCCAGCACCATAGGAGAAGAGTCCTTACATCTCCAAGCGGTGGAAGTTCTTTTCCCAAGAAACAGTCAGTGTATAACTGCTGGTGGCATGGAATTCTTTTCTTTACCTCATGGGAGAAAGGAAAACAGTCCTTCAAGGCTGGCATACTTCATTCTGAGGACAAGGCCACTCTCTCAAATCTCCTGGCAGAACAGAGTTTCTTCTAAGCATCAACTCATTTCAGATGTAGTGGGGCCACTTCTTCCCCCCATTTTGGCTTATGGTCAGTCCAGTCCTCCAAGGCCAGGTTTTTTATCTCAGATGCAGGGCCTCTCTTTTCTATACAGATCTCCCATTGAAGAAATGGGAAAGCCATTTCGAGAACAGCTTGTTTTCTCCATGTTCAAGCACCACAGCAACAGCACCTGACTTCCTCTCACTGTGATGTTGGGTCTCCATTTTTTCTCACATCTCCTCACCTTCCTCCTCTGTCCTCCCCCGATGCAGGGGATGACAGTAACAACCTAAAACTAATGGCGGCCACCTCTATCTTGTTTTGAATTCTTCTTAAGCACAAGACCATTCGTCATCACAGAGGTGTAACCAACCTGTGCAATTGGCCCAGGCCTGATGAGCAGCCTGTCCATCAACCTCAGAGCCACAATGGATTGGTTCTGAAACACAGGGGGCAGGGCTCCTTTTGCTGGAGAAGGAGAAAGCTTCTAGAACTTTGCCAAAGGAGACATCTTTGTGGTTTCTTGGTTCCAATCCCCCCACCACTAAAAAACCGGACTGAGCAAAATCAGGACACTCATCTACCTCCACCCTCTGTAAATCAATAGCTGGTCCCTCAACTCCATATCACATCAGATTTGAGTGAAATTTAGATTTGGACAAAATTTAGATTTTGAAGAAAAATTCAAATTTATTTCTAAACTACTTYCCAGAACTAGAGGTAAGCAGTCCATGTCAGCCAAATAAATAACTACCCTGAACTWGAGGTATATTTTTTTCATTTCTGAGCATTCTTACTAAAAGCAGATGACAAATAAAACATGGTCTTTCCCAGGGTTGCTGCAGTTATGCCAGTGCTCTTATTTACACTGCTCTGTGGTTAACACATTTGCCAAGATACACGTTGTAAAATTAGACAAGGAGGAGCTTCACACTATCATCTCCTACCAGGATTTCAAATATTGGTTTCATCTGCCTCAATAACATGAATATATAATGTAGGAAAAACACAAGGGACCAGAAAAAAAGTGGCCTCAAAACTCCCCCAGTGGCGAGACTTGTTAAAAAACATGTCACTGAGCTTACAACCTTTCACCAGTGAAATTTTATCAAAGGTATGGTTTCATAATTATCTTAAGCAGAATTAATTTATTTTAGTGGGTTCAAACTCCATGTAACTGTCAGATACTTGTTCTTGTTACCTGTTATGCGGCACCTCTAACATACTTGCATTCAAACATTAAAATGAATGAAAGAAACAAAGAGTTTAGAGAGATCCCAGTTATGACACAGTGTGGGAGTGCAGAATCTAAAGCCTGCCTTCTGTCCTGTTCCTGATGCCTCCATAAGTGCTCTCAGTATTCAAAAATCCCAGGTTTGCCCTTGAGGAATGGCTGTATTTAGCAGTGAGAAGCTGCCTGTTGGAAGCCCAAAGAACCCAAAAGAAGAAGGAAAGGAACACAATCTTGTTTGTTTCAAAATCTGATTTTGCATTTGTGAGCCAAGAAGAGGCAAGAAGCAGAGCTGGAAACATGAACTGACCATTTTATTTGAACAGTGAACAGCCAGAAGGCAGAAGAGAAAAATCAATACAAATGTTGGTCTGTTGAGTTCTCTCATAATCTGTGATTTCTTTTACCCTATCACTGTGATGGTTTCTGCCAACCAAATTCACTTACAGAGTCTTGTAAAAAATATGGTGACCAGACCTGTGACTCCTGGAAGAGCCCAGAGGATACTGAATGCCTTTCACACAGGCTTCAGTGTGACATGTCAGAATGAGAGCAAATTGTGAGTAGTGTGAGCGGCATTTCTCCTTGACACTCACTAAGCCCGTCAAAAAAGGTCAAGTGCTAAATCTCTGAGAAAACTGAAGCATAAACAAGGGAGTGCAACTGCCTRTCAAGGGAAAGAGCCTTCAGAGTACCCCTGAATCAGATTCCTGTTCCYTCCCTCACTGTGTCAGGAATAGGGATATTCTTATCTCTGGGCATAGCTTGCCAGCTTCTTATTTTGACATTCTCCCACTACTTTCAAAGGGAAGCATCCCCTACCTCTCTCTACCACCAAATCACATCTGAAGYACACCACAAAATTGCTTTAAACCACTTGCCAGACACCCAGTCTGAATGACAGAAAAGTGCATATTCACCCAAAAGTAAATCAGTGCTTTTCCATTTGTTTCTSTTTGAAGATCACCCTTCCCCAGCAAACATTTTGGAGGAGGAAAAMTCACTTTCACCACGAAATGAAATTTGACAGCAGCACATTGTTTTCCTTTGCAGTAACCTGCAATATATATTTACACCACCCCCACATTTAAAACTATTGTTTCGGGATAGGATAACCACTTTTCAAACACCTGTAGAGAGATGTACAGCATTCTCACTTTCCAAGTCACACTTCTCTAGCAGGAGCTTAATGTAAAGTTCCCCTTGTAGCTCTCAGCTTGATCTGTGGTGCTCAGTTCCTCTTTTGGAATCTGTCTTCTTTCTTAAGGCAAGGAAGAAATACAAATGAAGAGCAAAAGCACACATCTAGACTGAGAAGCTGTTTTATGACACATACAGGTTATTGCCTTTTTTATTGGAAGTTAGGATGAAAACCTAATTCTGTAATAGAAAGGACAAATTTGAAAAGAGGCCAGATGGCACATGGATAGGAGGCAGTGCTGATGTATTTCCTAATTTACAAAGAACCATCAAACTTCCAGGAGTTAACTAGAATGCTTTTGTTAAACAGCATCAGACTAACAGGTCCCTGTGTGAATTCAAGGAACTGTTTTCTTAGATTTCCATAAGGCTTTGTGTCATGTCCAAGGCTTTTTGGAGATTCAAGCATGCCTCAAAAATGTCTTTCTCTGTTTGTTCTTTATAATTTTCCATTCATCTCTCATATCAGAGCTGACCAGAAGCAAAAACACTACAGAGAAGGGATGTAGTGTTAGCAATGAGGTTTGGATGGAAACAATCTCAAAAGACTTGGTGTCCTAAAACTTGCAGCCTCATTTCCAGATTAAAAAWCAGCTAAATTTAAGCCACAAATTTGAATTCCGAACTTGAGCTGACCCCCCATGCTATAGGAAAATAACTCAAAGTGGACGGGGGCCGGAATGTCTTCCTTGTCATTCRAGCAGAGATTGTCTGCAGAAAGCAGAGGTGCTGCCCGTGGTTTACTGAAGGCAGTTCACTGGCTCCTTCCCTTCTAAACAAATCTAATCACCCCTGCAAGTTACAGTGCATGGAAATCTGTGATTACAACACCAGAAGGTAGCAAGAGAGCATTTTCTGGCCAGATGTGCAGCTGTGTCAAGCACAGACATGTTGAAGCTGATCCTCTGCTTCTCTGCAATACTGGTTTCCCACTTTTGCCTTTGCAGGCCAGGTTTGTGGTTTAAATTGGGAGGTTCTGTCTATAGCATCTTAGCCACACATTAAACAGAAGAAAGAAATACTTTTATGKTAATTTTTTTTCAGCCGTAAGTCAGCATCCAGGGATTCATCAGAAACCTCGGAATATRAGAGAACAGTTGAGGGATTTTCATGAAAGGTACACTGGGATGCCTCTATCCCCAAAACAACTTGGCAGCAGCTGGAATAAAGTTTCAATTAGGTATGCAAGTCCTGATTAAGAAACACCAAAAAACCCTATTGTGCTTTCTGTGTTATCCAAGGGGCAGTTTATCAGCTGCTTTTCTCACATCAGGCCTTGGATTATTTCTGTTTTTATCTCTGGCTGAAAAAACATTCCTCTAATTTACAGTCAGTTAAACTGACTTTAACTCCTGTAAAACAAGGAGACAGAATTTACATCTCTACAACTGAGCATGACAGAAATAATCCAGCAGCTGTAAAATGAATAGTGAGATCCTACAGAACTATATGGTGCCAGTTTTAAAAGTAAGCTCAGCCCTGTTATGATCCTAAATTTCTAAGGGGCTGCTGGGAGGTCTGGCTGATAAACTGTTGTGAAGACTATGTCAACAGTTTCAGGAAATGGTGGGAAAATTGAATGTGGTGGCCTGGAGCTGAAAGGTTGCATTCTTCCTCCCTCCATCCTAACCACGAGAAAAATTTCACCATGAAGTCTTTCTCTTAAATGAATAACACGAGGCTGTGCTTCCGAACAGGAGCAGGTACAGAGATGGGATTCAAGGCTGTACTGAAAGGAAAAGGAGAAAACCCTAGAAAATCACAGACAGTGAAATGATGGAAGAGTAAATGTTTCCCCCAAATTCCCTGCTTCTCTTCCAGAAGCAGCCAGTCTGCCTTCCCCAAACTCTCACAGGGTCAAARGAAAGCCACAGCCTTCCTCTTGCATCAGCAAGAGGATTGTGCTGTGCCTGGAGCCCTGGAGAGGGCACTCTGCACTGGAGTCTGGCAAGACTAGGCTGACTCTGTTCATGACTGCCTCAACATTGGCCAGTGAGGCAGGGAAGAGAGCCCTTGACACCCTTAGGAAGGCCCCATAAATTGCCACCATGGCAAACTGTCCTTTTTTTCCCAGCTTAACCACAAGCAGCAAGCATCTATGGGGCATGAAGACACACAGCAGGCAAGGCTGTGGCAAGAAACTCACGGTTCAATCTTTATCACCCTGTCCCACGCATGAACTCAGACCTGGYCTTGGATGAGCCCTTCTTCTCTCAGGCATGGACTGACTAATTCATTCTGACAGTCTTAAATCCCAGGCTGGTGAAATGGAAAGCACAGCCAGAGCAGATGCAGCACTTCATGGTGATGCCAGGACAAAGTCACATCTTGCTCCAAGGAAGCACCAGCATTTCAAAAGCTGAGCCTGGCTCTAATGATTTTCATCAGAAAAGAGTGATGCATCCATTAGCTGAGCCACGAAGGTGCCAGGCTGCCTTCTCAAGCAGACATAACTCCACTGGTCTCATTAATTCCTGGTGAGTTATCTGATCATTCAGGACTCGGATAACAAACTGCCAAAAGAAGAGACATAATGTGGCTGCTGCCTGATTTGAGRCAGTAATGGGAGCTCTTTGGCTGCAGCGAAAATGGAACAGACCTTTTAATCCTGTTTGGTGACCTTCACAGTCCTTGAATCAGCTTGGCATAAAAAAAGGATCAACAATTGTACAAGCCCTTCCCTTTGCATCTGATCTGTAAGCCAGGAAAAAGAAAGTTACATGAAAAAAATGGTGTAGCTACACTTATTAGAGGCAAYGGTACTGATCAAATTACTGTCTTGTAATTGTCTGCATTTTGAGGCTGACACAAGTAATATGATCCAGAAAGATCCAAAGGACAGAGCTGTCTACTTTTAAAGATAAGATGAACTAGGAGATTTGAAGTGGCTGTGCTGGAAAGAACTCAGAACTCCTCCAGCCAATTACTCACATTTTATACCATCCTGACTAAGTTTTTTTTTTTTTTTTTCCATCAAGGAAACAATATTTTATTCCCCAAAGCAGCAGAGCAGCAAATAAACTCCTCTGCTTTTTGATGTTTTTCCTTGTTTAACCAAGAAAACATTCTATGTAGTCTTAGATTTACCAGCTAAAGGAATTCCAGGTGGACAGGAGTGGTAAAGACAACAAATTCTGGAGACCAGTGACAAAGGGAACAYGTATCATACAGTCTCTGGGATGGCCTTATTTTCTAAGTTCTTCTCTCTGCTCCTTATGAAGGTGTCCATGTTTTCAGGAGGAGAAGAAACTCCATTTACACAAGGAGACTATATCCCTAGGCCGTCAGCTCAGAAATATGATTTGATACTCAAYCACTGCATGATTTTGGGCAAACATGCCCAATTTCCCCACCTGTAAATCACACACAATAATACTAAGTAAAACATAATAATAATCCCATTATTAATTAAATTAATTGCTATTTAATACAAACTGTATTATATTACACATTATATGATCTATATAATTAATTTATATATAACATAAGTAACTAATCTAATTAACAATCATTTAAAAATCAGGTTTTGGAGAGCTCTTGGGAAAAAGCCCTTTCCCTTTGCAAGTGGGTCTTACTGGCTGATGTGAAAAAGATTATGCCACRTTTGCAATCACAAAGAGCAATCAAAAAGTCAGAGCTAATTGGTATTTCAGAGGTGGATGCACTGTGATACTGGTACTGGAAAAGAACTTGCAAATGATCCTTTGTTGAGGCACATATTTTGTGTCTTTCCAAGTACATGAGCCRAATGCTTGGGGTTTCAACGAGTCCCACCCAGGAAAGTTTGGGACACCATTCAGATACCCTTCCTAGTTCAATTGCAGCACTAATAACCGTATGTCATATGTTTGGGTTTATTTTGCGCCCTGTCCTGAGTGTTTGAACCTCAATACCATGTGTGCAGCAATGTGCACAGGTTTTGTCAGCCCATGAGACAAAAGTTGTGTAAGTGAGGATTTCAGCTGAATGACTRTGCAGGACACCCTAGTCAGCAAAGTGACAGCAAAACAGGCTGCATTTCAAGAGACATTTCGGTARCTTCAGAAGCATCACCCGGTGGGATTTCGTTAGCAAGTATCCAAAGTGACATCTACTGGTGTAGGTTTGGACTAGCGCAAAACACAGAAATCGAGTTGGAGCRAGGCAGAGCAGCACTAAGAAGCAGACTAATGAACCCCAAATGTGYTAGTGGGATAGGCAGCACCTGCTGGGTTCTGCTGAATAATTGAACCTCTAACTGTTATGGAAGCAGATGAAAATGATGCCAGTTTTCATCAGAGATCCAGTGGTTTGCTAAAGGTGCCTTCCCACTGTGAGTTTAAAAAAATGACCTGCAGCTGCAGCACAGGAAGGAATGCATGTGGTTTGTCGCATCAGGGAAGTTCTGGTTGTTATTGCCAAGCGATAAGGCCTGGCACACACATTTTCATTCAGACCACCTACAGAATTCTATAGATCTACATGGCTGGATTCACTAAGGCCAAGATATGTTGCACATCCTGGGACTTCTAAGGAAATATCAAGATGAAACTTCTTGCTTTACGTAGGAAGAGCTTCTTTGAAATCACTCTGAAGATGACTATGTTTAATAATGGCCTTGGAGGTCCTAGGCAGGAACATCAAWCCCTGATCTGTACTGAAAAGCACATCTGGGAAGGCACCATTTCTCTCTCAATTTCCAAGAGACACTGCTACTTGGGCATACCCAGAAAACTTCATTAATTTTTTGCTTTCTGATTTTTATTTTCTCTTACTGGAGTAGACCAGTTTGGTCACCATTGCACAAAAAAACAGTCACTGCTTTACAGACAAGGGAGTGTTTTTTGGAGACACAAACCAGAAAATTAGATTTTGTCAGGAATTTCCAAAGGTTGAAAGTGCTAGAAAAGTGGGTGATTTAATAAAATGGCGAAGARGCTGCAGTTTGGGAGCAAGTTTGATGCTAAAAATCTGTACTCAAAGCTGTGGAGAAAACTGGTAACAAAAACTCCAGRGGTAACATAGGCCAGTCAGAATATTCTTGCTGCAGCTGGTTGGGGGTAGAAGTTCTGGCAGAAGGTCAGAAGTCTAGTCCAGGTCAAATCACTGTGTCCCCTTGGAAGCCTCTGAATACCAATATGAAAATAATGTGCAGGATTATAAAGCTCTTGAATCRCAATGGGTTTGTGCCATTAATTCTTCCCGTATTTCTTTTGGGCCATTTAATGCTCGATGCAATCACAATGCAAATGTGTTTCTTTCTTCCAAATCTGCCTGGGCTTCCTACAGCCTGTGCTCAATAACCAATGCATCAAATGTGGGCAGAGCACCAAAGTACCTTTCTCTTGCAATGTTTTCTTCCAGAACAGCCTGTGATTAAAATGCTGCAAAGAGTGCAATTGTTATCAGTGTTCACCGTTAGTGCTGTTACGACTGTTCCCACTCGTCCCACTCATCCATTTCACTTCATGGAAGGCACAATGTAAGCCCCATCTTCCAAAGAATTACACTGGGAGTGTCACAGCCAAGTCTTTTGCTTCCTCAAAGTCAGAGGACCTGTGACCCAGTTGTAAACACTTCTGTCTGTACCACAAGGAGAATCTGCACTGAGCTAAACCAAGCAGGGTATTTTTATTTGATTTTTTTTATCCTGAGTCTTAAAAAACCACTGTAGAAGCAGAAGAGTTCAGTTAATGATACCTCTCCATCTGTGCAATACATATAGATCTCTGAAAATCTATTTTAAGGCCCCAACACTGAACAGTAGACCCATCCTCATTAGATCACAAGGGCTGGATAAAAATGTACATCACTGGTTTAATATCAAGGATTTACAAGGGAAGAGATCAGACAGGATCTTTGTGTTCATCATAAGATGTTTTGAATTACAGAGCATGATTCATTGGTGAAGAAAATATTTTCTTTGAGATCTTTCACATTCTGGCATGCAAATAATACAATTTCTATACCTTCTTCGGTTGCCGATAGTCTCCAACGACAAACGTACTATATATTTCTTCCTCACAGGGCAAAACTGCACTATCAAAATTACATTTTCAGGCAGTGAAATTTCAATCCTTTGTACAGGGATTTTTAAAGCCCTTGGCAATATCTGCATCTGAAGTTATACAAGAATGAAACACTGCATAAAGTCGAAGAGTTTAGCTAACAGTGTGAAGCTATTTTATAGCAACAAAGTTTTATCAAATTTWAGTTTGTACTCCTGAGATGGGAGTTTAGTTTCAAAGCTCTGATATTGCTGAAGAGCACAACCAATTCACATTCTGCTATTTTTCCTGCCCTAAACTGGGATTTTAACAGCTATGCACCAGTTATATAAGGAAATATGCTAATGAAATATTAAAATTAAATAATTATATGATGATGCATCTTGATTATCTGACATAAAAATCTAGGACTGCAGCTATGAATCTTGATTGCCTTTTTGTCTGASTGATTTAGTGCTAAAAGTAAGTTCAGCAATCAGATTTTTAAAAAAAACAGATAAGAGACCAAAAAAAATAAAAGAGGGGTTCATTATGAGAACACCTTCCCACTGAAAAAATAAAGGCATTAACTTAGGACCTCTCCTGTTGCCAACAACCCAACTGTTCCTGCATTCCAAAAAAAAGTAAATTCCAATATCATCTACTTTGAACCATGGAAGACCAGGAAATTACATGTCTTAAATATCTACAAGGAACCGAATAGTTTTGATTGTTTTCCCRGGACACAGTGTGCTGTGTCCAGCTCTGGGACCCCCAGGATGAAAAGGACATGGACCTGCTGGAGCCAGTCCAGAGGAGAGCCACAAAGAGGAGAAACAAGGGCTAAAGAACCTCCTATGAGGACAGGCTGGGACWGCTGGGGCTCTTCAGCCTGGAGAAGAGAAGGCTTCAGGGACACTGAGAGCATCCTTCCAGTACTGAAAGGGGTCAACAAGAAGGCTGGAAAGGGATGTATACAAGGCCATGGAATGATAGGACAAGGGAGAATGAGTATAAATGGAAAGAGGGCAGGTTTACATTAGAGATGAGAAAGAAAGAGCAAGGACGGCACATTCTCCTGTTGTGTGATGTGCTGCCTGCAGGAACAAACCTTCAGATTTTGCCATTTTTCTGTTGYCTGCAAAGGCACAAAAAGTCCTGAGCACTTCTTTCTATGCCATTTATGCTCACTGATGCAAGAAGTTGTTAATATTCTTCTGCCACTGAAAGCTTTAATCACATAATGACCATTCTGCATTCATACCTTTCAAACAGAAAAAAAATAAACAAAACTTTGTTGTCTTCCCCCTCAATAGATGTCAGAAGAAATCGTGCTTGGCATGAATTTAACTATGTTAGTGACAACTTAATAATAATACCAACAGAGAATTAAACCCTCACATGAGGAATTTCATTATATTGCCATCAGAATTTCAATAATGCATAGTAAATGAGCTTGAAAACATACATTGTAAGGCACATCAGAGGTGAACTACTGAACATCTGCTTATGAAGTAAACTTGGTCTTATGCAGTGGGAGAGTTGAGGTTCCTAGCAGTATAAACAAAAGATCATGCACTGTGTCACAATCTTTACATGGCACCCAACAAGGACAATTACAATTGTAGAGAAAACCTTAATTCGTCCAGATTAGAATTTTCTATTTCACACTTTTCCATACTTTTCATGTAAATTTCATGCTCCATTTCTGCCCTCTGAAGGGCAGAAATCCTTATCAATATAACTAAACTTCTGCTCTATTGGGCATAAACCCTGTGCTATGTAGGACATTAGTGTTAAGATCAGAAAAGATCAGATGTCAAGATCAGATCAGAAAAGTAAGCTGTGCACACGCCTCCTGAGGCAGGAGGAAGCTGGAGTGTACCCCAGTTTTGCTCTTTATGTTCTTTCAATCCATGTTCCCTACCACATGCTGGACTTTAATACTGGGTAGGAGCTCAGACAACTGGTGGTCCAGTTATTTCAAAATGTCATGTTCAAATGTCATTTCTGAATATTTATTTCCAAATGAAAATGCAGCATTATTTTTTAACAGAAAAAAAAAATCTAATTTCTGTGTAATTCATTCTACCCTCTCCCTCCATAATTTCTGTGCCCATCTGCCATGCTGGGCTGAGGGCATATGTGTCTCAATTTAACGGATTGGATTTAAAAGTTAACACAGGCTGCAACACATCTGTGCTATCTCACATCATTGTTTTCAAGCCCTGCCACAGTTCCAACATTTCCTGAAGCCCTAGGAATTCATCACGCTTGGAAAGCCAAGGCAAAAAATCAAAACCAACAAACATGACGAGTCTGTCCTTTCTGTTGGCCTCACCTAGAGCCACAAGAACTCATGGGTGAAGCTGTCCTTCCCTGGCTTGCTTCCCTAACATCCTGCAGCTGCGCTAAGAAATAACTGTGACTGAAGGTTCACAACCTAGGACACACACTTTCAAACTTGTATTCTGCATAAATAATCTGTTCCTGCTCAGTCGCTTGAACTAATTGCTCATTTCTCACTCTCTTATGTGAGAAATGAGCAAATAACAGCCTTATCTAAGCTTTCTAAAATATAAAATGTCTTGGATTTAATTCATACCTCCTAACAACTGCTTACATTTGTATACATACCAGACAGAATGTCTGTTTCAGTTTTCTTCATTTCTGCATTTTTGTTTTTACTGGAGTTAACAAAGAAAATAAGATAATTTCTAAATAAACAAGTAATGAAGGAAATAATCCAATTTTTTAATTCTTTCAACAATTGTTTCGTATTTCCAGCCACCAATCAACAGTACTAGAAGACACAGTCTTTTATATCATCAAATCCATCTCTTTGTCAGGACAAGGTAACCTCTCTTCTATGAAAATCTCAAGTTTATGGGAAAAAAAAAAAGAAAATAAAAGAAAAATACAGCTCCTTTCTACAGCTTTATCCATCTCTCTGATTCTGCAGAAAACAACTTCATCTTTCAAATGCATGATAGCTGAGATTACTGCCAGAAAAAAGAAAACCACAGGAAAATGAGTTCACAATCCAGATGCTCTGCCCAAGGCAGGACTTTCTGATGCTAATCTCAAAGGTAGTCCACCACTAGAAAAAGCTAGAAAAGCTGCAGTCCAGAGCCTTGACTGAGGTCAAATAATGTTCCTCCAAGTATTCTTGTTCTCCTTTTCTGCAGACCCAACTCTTTGCCATATTACCTGAGGATTCAGTGCATTTCTAAGAGATTTAGAACTCAGGACTCAGCCAACTCAGCAAAGTCCAGACAGCTGCCAGTATCACAGAGAAATCTCCTTTGGCTGCAGCTCAGGCTGTATACATCCTACTGAAAGATGAGATCACCTTGGAATTATAACTGAGGACATCTCAGACTTCTCTAATGCTTTTACAGCAGTTTGCCCAAGAGCAAGAAAAAAGCAACCCCCATCTACCTCTGGAAACAATTCAATGCTCCAGAAGAGACAATGACCAGTGAAATCAGGGCATTAGCTGATTTGCCTGCAACTCAGAAATCTGCGGCTCTTCTTCCCTCATGACTCTTGTTATTACTTAGAAACAGTTCCACCTGTAAACACACACTAAACATATTATGCACACATTGATATGCTCATATATAGCATATAGCATATATATATATATATATATAGCATATATATATATATATATACTAGATTCTCTAGATATATATTCACTAAATAGATTATGGCCGGAGTTATTCAGCCTGGAAAAGAGAAGGCCCCAGAGAGACTTCATTGCAAATTTCCATACTTTAAGGGGGCTTAAAGAAAGGAAGGGAGATTAACTTTTTATACAGGCATGTAGTGACAGGACAAGGGCAATATTTTTAAGCTGAAAGAGGATGGGTTTATGTTAGATTTTAGGAAGAAACTCTTTCCTCAGGTGTGGTGAAGTCCTCGAACAGATTACCCAGAGGAGCTGCAAATGCTCCATCCCTGGAAGTGTTAGAGGGAAGATTGGATGGAGTTCTGATCCAGTGGAAGGTGTCCCTGCCCATGGCAGAGAGCTTGGAACTAGATCATCTTTAAGGTCCTTTCCAACTCGAACCATTCCACAATTCCATGATTCTGTGATAATAATACAACAAATTTTTACCAGGTAGATGTTCTGCATATCTGTCAACCAGTAGCCTCTTTTAAATGATCATATGAATATCTTTGTCTGGCAGTGTCACAACTAGACAATTCCCTCTAAATCCTCTTTTCTTAGAAACATAATCCCAAATTTCTTTATTTGCAGAACTACTCTCAGTAACTCTTTGCAAGATGCACTGACCACCAGAGAAATTCACCCTTATTCGTGCTTCCATCCTGAATGATAAGGATTGGGTCAGAAGCTTGGCCCAATGCAGATATAGTTTTGTTTATGCCTGTTCCAAGACATGTTCTTAGAACACAGAGGTAGGAACTGCACAGGGAACAACTCTTACACAGAGCAAGACTTTCTCATTTTATCTACAGGTATTTTCTTTGGCATGTGATGGAAGCCACCAGACAGGCTTCATTAGAAACCCCTTGTCCAAATATTGCCCACATTTCTTTACAAAACATCTGAAGACTAGGACATCTTATAAACCTAAGTTATTCTAAAGAGACATTTTTGACCTGGCCTTGAGGCTGAGGCATCAAAACTGCCTTCTCCCTCCACACATCAGTCCCTAACAGTTAATGTATGAAAACTTTCTATATTTCAGATTAATCCCATGTGAGTGGTGGAAGCCTAAATATGAAAAGCAGACTAGTTTGTCCCAAGTCCCATGTTTTTCCCCAACACAATAAAGCTTTGGAATCAATACAGAAGACAGTTGCACCGTATCTCTCAGTAACTCACTGAATTATGACTCTTCTCACAAACCACAAATTCAAGCTTGGAAATCATCCTCARAGGAACAAGGAAACTTCTAACACTTAATATAATGTGAGTGTTCAACAGACAATGAGAAAAATAGGTATATTTCTCCCCTCACCTTCACTCTCTATTTCAACTTCGCAGGGCTTTGCTGTGTGSGAGGTACAATTAAACAGGGACAGAACATGAGGGAGAGTGCACAAAGTCATAAATTTTAYTGTGGCAAAGCAGTTCACTGGTTCTATCCAGTAACTAGTCACAGGTCAGCTGAAAACAGTTGTTCTCCACTGGGCACTGCAAGCTGACCAGTGGTGTGTGGAAAGCCAGATGCCTACCTTGTCTCGAATGCCTTGTCTCATAACTT
Organism: Malurus melanocephalus; assembly: GCF_030028575.1. Lineage (NCBI taxonomy): Eukaryota > Metazoa > Chordata > Aves > Passeriformes > Maluridae > Malurus > Malurus melanocephalus. The sequence continues at coordinate 457,469 of NW_026623619.1, forward strand.
CTCTTTCAGCCTCCATCTTGGCATATTTGGCTTTCCTCTCTTCCTCTTGTTGCCGGAGGGCTTCCTGTCGTTCCTCTTCTTTCTTAGCAGCATCTGGGTCTTTCTCCTCATCCCCACCCAGCATCTTTCCCATGTCTTTGGTAGCCCCTAGAGAAAGCACAAGAGAAAATCAGCGCTGTAAGAATGTGGCAAAAACCCTCAGGATGTGCGGTCTCTCCTTCCCCATGCTCAAGGCCATCTGTCATTCCCTCTGCACCAGGAAAGRTTTCTCCTTTAACTGAGGAGGCAGCACACTCTCTCCCAAGGCAGGAGGTGGGCAAAGCATTTGACCTGATGAGATAAATTTCCTGGCACCAGCAGGAGAAGCACAGCAGCAAAAGGAAGAGACTGAATCTGTAGACTTGCATGATGGCAGCACAGTTTTTTTTTCCAGTCCTGAAAGGGACAAGCTGCCATCCAGACTATTTTTTCAGTTTATCAGCTCAGCCAAGTGACTGAAGATTGATTTTGAAGGATCTTTAATATAATAGGCAGGTAATACATCCAGAACAAAATGACACCAGGGCTCGGAAAGGAACTTGAAATCTTGATGGCTGGGATGAGTAATCACAGTCTTAATTGTTGTCAGAAATTACACATCCCATGACAGGTAGGACCACACAGCATTAGCAAACAGTTGGAGTTGATGAATTCTAGGCTCCTACTGTGGACCAGAAAGAAGCAGCAGCTCTGCATGTCTCTTATCTGTTCTTGGATACCACAGCCTGTAATGCTTAGTACCTAGGTGGGATCCAGGCTTTGTCTTGTCCTCTTTCTACTGCTGAATACACATAGTTCCCAAATTTTCAGTCCCTGTGTATTCCTGCCCCAGTTCTTTGTTGCTGTGCAAAGCCCTTGCAGAACTGTGCAAATGAGGAGGAGCCTCAAATGCATGCCCCTCTATTCCCACAGAGCTGCATAAACCCACTTATCCTGCATTTCAGAGACATTTTTATTAGCAAATGACTGTCAATCATGCAGCCAGAGAGGCAAACAGTTGTTGAGGGAAGGGGGARAGCATGTACTGTGATACAGCATCAGCAGGGCTGGAGGGCTGCAGCAGGATCAAGCCTGATTACATGGATGGAGTGAAGGCACATATCCTTTGGAAGCAGTGTTGGATTTTGTAGTAGGAAAACACTCTGTATCTTTTACTAAATGAGGTTCCTTCACCCTGGAAAAGCACTGTAGGTCCTTAGATGCTGAGTCAGGACAGCTCGACATTGGCTCATTGCTGGCTGAGCTGTAACTGAGTTAATCTGAGACAGCCTCSTTCTAACAGTCACAAATATACATATTCAACATCTCTTGTTTTGCATAAAGCAAAGCTTTCTTGCCTTTACAGAGGCTTGGATTGGARCGACACATTATCAAAGTCCTTCTAAATAATTGTGTGTTGGCCTTATCATGGGCTAAGTAAAGGAAAGAGGTTTTCACAACCCCAGGTAAATGACTCTTCTAAATTAGTCCTCAGTGTGTCAACACTGCTGGAGGACTGTATTTGCTCTTACTTTCCCCTTTGGTTCTTGGGATAAAGATATGTGAAACCTTGGTTCTTCAGGGGAGAAACATCRTCAATCTGGCAGAATGATTCCTCCTGAATTGCCATAGTGATGGCAGTTAACAGATTAACTATAATTTCTAGTAACCGCCAAGGAATTTGTAAAGAGATAAACAGATCCCTTTTCTCTCCACATGTCTTTTCCAGGTTGCATGTTTTCTCAGAGCTCTAAACTGAAAGCCACCCTGAACCAAAAACAATCCTCCAGTCCCCCAAAATGACAGAGAAATGCCCCTTTTACAGCTCCCACAGAGAAGCATGGGGAAACTGGTAATWGTAAGCCTTACAAGACCTGGTTGTAATACACAGGAGGGTTTTTTGGCCCAGTGGGAAATAACAACTATAACCATGACTGTGTCCATTCAACTGCCTAACCACAAACCTCTTGACACTTCCATTGTTAGGAAATCTGTGGCTTGAAACAAAAAGACACCTMGGGACCCGAACAAACCCGACCTGGGAAATTCGTGGTCCCTATCTATTGTCAGAGTTCCTCTACTCCCATTTTGCATCCTTCATCACAGGACTAGAGTAGAACAGAAGAAACTCTTGCATATTGATAGCAAATTTACCCAGACCATCTGGTGATTTCTTTCCTGTAAGCCAAGGAAGGCTAACTGAAATTGCAAGCAAGCTAAAATTTCATAGCAAGTAGAAAGGAAACACAGTCAGTTGGGTCACACATCSCTACTGCGGAACCTCTCTAAGCAGCCTTATTTGGCATACATCATTGATCATACCTCTCACTAACACCCTTAATTTATAGGCTACCCTCAACAGATTTCTCCACTGATGATCAAACTTAGGTTCAATAATCTTTCAAGTKTTTCTCTTTTTAGCTTCTCTCCAGTTAGAGCTACCCAGACAGTATAATACTCCAGTTACTTAGGAAACAGAGTTCAGTAGCAGAAAGAGATTATTTTTTTCCCTCTAAGCACTACTTCCAGGCTATCATTAAGTTACAATGTCAGCTCAGCTCATCATGTAAGAAGTGAAAATGCATAACTTTCTTTTATTTCTTAGACAAGATCAAGATTTAAAATGTTTTAGGCATTTGGTTCTGCAGCCATTTAGCATATGGGACACTTAAAAGGACAAGAATGTAGTTTCGGGGTCCTCATAGACTCTCTTAATTCATCTCTGATTTCAAAGTCACCYTCTAAATGTGCAAAATGATGCTCAGAAATATCACTGTTAACTAATTGGAAGGAAATGTATTATGAGAACAAAAATTTTGCACTATATTTTAACAAGGACTCTTGTGTAACTTCTGGGAAAGAAAAGCTTTTTTTTTTATCTCCTTTGTTCTTCATCCTAAACCGTAGACTTTATTGTTAACACTGCCTGTGTTTAGCTGCTCAGCAGCGAGGATACCAGAGAACTCATCCACATGCCACAGAGGTGCTGCAGTTGTGGGCAGAAGCAGAAGGAAAGAGCAGTTCTGTCCTTCAGCCTGCAATTGAAGCTTCCAAGGAAACCAGGGAAGGACGCCCTTATTGAATGTGTTCATATGATAAGCCTGGGGTGTTTTGTCTTCCGTTTTGTCCTTTTGTCTTTCACACCCCTACAGTGACCTACACCTTGACACAAAGACTGCCACAGAATTCACTAATCAGTAAAGGGGTTCAATCAACATAATTTCTAACATATTTAAACAAGGTTACAGAAAGAAAACAGAAATGGCTAAAGCTCCAAGGCAACATGTGCAAACTGTCACGTTTCTGGCTACAATGAACAGTCCTGCCCTTAAAAGATAAAAAACTTCCATATGGAAAATAATCCCAGAACTGCTGTGTTTGAAAACAAGCAGCATGGCAGCTATTTCAAAGTAATAGTCATTCCCTTAATCCATATGGGCTAAATAGCTAAACAATCAGGTGTTAAGCCAAATACCATGGGTGCACTCAGATATATTGTGCTGGTTTTGGACGAGATGGAGTTAATTTTCTTCACAGAACAAGTAATGCATTGCATTTTGGATTTGTCCTGAGTATAGTGATGATAGGGATGTTATTGCAGAGCAGGGTTTGCACAGAGACAAGGTCTGTCTGCATTTTGTACTGCCACGCTGGCAAGGAACCTGGGGGTGAATGAAAAACTGGGAGGGGACACAGCCAGGATGGGTAACCCAAACAGACCAAAGGGATATTCCAGATCAGTATTTAAAGCTTGGTGCAAGAAGAAGGAAGGTGGGGACATTTGAGTAATGTCATTTGATTCACCAAGTCACCTTGAGGTGTAATGGGATCCTGCTGTCCTGGAGACAGCACCTGCCTGCCCATGGGAATTAATTTGTTGTTTTACTTTGCTTGTATGTGCAGATTTTGCTTTCCCTATTAAACTACCTTTATCTCAAACCCATAAATTTTCTGGCTGGTGKGGAAGTGAGTGAGCCGTTGCCTGGTGCTTGGTTGCTGGCTGGGGTTAAAACAGACTCAGATCTTGTGCAACTCTGTGAGACCTCACAAGTGTAAATGGCACCTGAGAGTGACTGAAGTTAATTTTGCAAGGAAAATGGTGGAGTACATGCCCAAACATATCCAGAATCTGAACTGAAGAAAAGTAAGTTCTTAAAAGCCAGACTTCTGTTACAAGAGCACTACCATCTATGACCTAAGCCCTCAAAAACTGACATTAATCCAGCTCTCACACAGAAAACATAAACTCACAGAATCGACTTGCAGGAACAAGTGAATTTGCTGCTTGATAAAAAAAAAAGTGTCTTAAATATGGTAGGTGAAGTTGTGTGCTTGCAAAATCTACAGGATTAGGATTGCTAAGGATGTCTTATGGAGAAATAGGAACACCTTAGGCATTCTTAATTAAGTAAAGAAAGATGGAAATTTGCACACACCATTGTTTCAGGTAAGGTAATTAAGTGAAATCAAAAGAATTTCTTTTGCTCAAATCTCACTTCATATTGTAGACAAATGACACGCAAACCATTTCAAAATGCCTGCATGTGTGTATACCCAGACCTCAGAGGATGGTGCAGAAGTTCTCCCTCTCAATCACAGGTTTCAGAGGAAACAGAAAGAAACTGGCATGTGCTGTGGGAATTTTACAGGGGTTTTTTTGAGGGTTTTTTTTTTTGGGTTTTTTTTTTTTTTTTGGAGGTACTATTTGTGGCTGAGCCATATTTAGATTGAAGAGACAGGACAACTGATTCCTCAGAGTCTCTAAATCACAGCATGACTTCTATCACATCATCCTAACATAAGGAGCTAATCACAGAGTACATTTMTGAAGCAGTAATAGGTCACTCATTTTTGCAGACTCATTTCAGAACCAGAACTAAGCACATTTTATTGATATCAATGAAGATCATCAAGACCATAATATAAAGCTTAAAAAACAACCAAAACATCTGCCTTCCTCCTGTTATGGTTTCAATAAAAATGTAACAAGCTCTCAGGAGGGTATTGTCTGACATTTGTAAGYGGTATTTCCATGAACAAAAGAATGTATTTATATATTAGTACTGAATAACTCCAAAGGAACCATCACAATTTATTAATTAATTGTAACTAATATACCTACTGAAATGCATTAGTGATTCCTTTCGTAAACAAAGAGCTGATGCCGAGTTCACTTGAGGAGCTCATTTGAGAAATCATAATATCATGGGGAATGCTATTTTCTGGTCTTTTTGGTACAGTGGGGATCTCTGATAAGGATCATTAATATTGTATTAAATTAAGAAATTCTCAATGAAATTCAAAGCTCAAAGTAACATGAACATCTTTCTCTGCTTACTTTTCCAGATTCACACAGTGCAAGTCTTACACAACTGAGACAGGATGCATTTATACGCATTTGTGCTTCCCAGGACAACCTATGAGTTGATGTTTATTTCCAGGTTAGTGTGAAGCCTATCTGCTTCAGCATTATCTTTTCTGTGATATCATGGGAAAGATGCTGAGACAATTCCAGTGAGGTTCATTTAAACATGTCAAGTGATGGAACACRGGTGATGGCTCCTGCACAAATTATGTAGTGGGAGAACACAAATGGATAAGAGGAAGGAGTAAAAAAGGAGCACTCAAAGCTTCAGTTCATTTTGTTTATAAATTAACATTACTGAAAAAAAGATCTGCTACAGGGGACCTTTGATTCAGCCATTCCACTTCCCAGACTCAGCTGTCTCTGTCTCTTGTATTTTACCTCATTCTTTSTCTCTCCCTCTATATCCAAGCCAGACAAACATTGGTAATGCCTAACAAAACCTTTTCTTGCAGGGAAACAAACCAGCAAGCTGAGCAAAYTCTCTGTGACAGCACCTGAGATACTTAAGGATACTTGGAGGTGTTAAGAACCCCAACTATTTTGAGAAAAATGCTTTTATCGCCACTATGGTAATGTTTCATTTCCCTCACAGACACCAAGGCAGACTTTAAAGGCCAGTGTTGAAGGGCCATCCAAGCACTTTTAATTTTCTAGGAATTATTTTTTCCACATTGTTTGAAGTAGTCATAAGTTGTAACATGTACAAGACCTATGTTTCACTCCGCAGTTGTGTATTAAAGCCTAAAAGTGAATGAGATAGRTGGCCAAGTCAACAGAAAAATGTTTTTCTTTCCTCATAAGCTGCTGGATAACGTTCTTTGGCAGAAAATAGAAAGTATGTTTTGCAGAGTAAGACCGTGCCAGCCTCATTAAAATAATTTTTTGGCTAAAATCTCAGTCTCTATGTTTTTATCTCTGCAAAGTCTCCATCTCTGCACAGTGACAGTTCCTCTCCAGCTACATGGGGCAGTACAGTACTTGCATGCAAACCAACTCCTGGTACGGCACATTTCGGCAACAAATGGATAAACCCTTTTTCTATTGCCTCCTTCTAGCTTACAACTAGCAATTCATATTTGTGATTTCTTCAGTTAGTATATTATTATTTCTTTGCATTGATGCTACATCCTTTTAATAGAACTTTACCTAAAACAGCCCAATTCCCTATGCAATTTATGTGGAGACATCATTTCCAGGTGATATTCATTTGATCTGATCTCAGACCCGCAGTCACAATATCCTGGACCTTTGGAGCTCTCCCCTGTTTCTCATGGTATCATAGAATCATTTAAGTTGGAAAAGATCTTGAAATCATCATGTCCTACAGTCCACCTAAAACTGCAAAGTCCACCACAAACCATGTCCCTAAGTGCCGTGTCTACACATATGTTTAATGTCTCCAGGGATGGTGACCACTTTGTTGTTATGGTCTGTTCCAATGCTTGAGAACCCTTCTGAGAGCAAAATATTTCCTCATATCCAAACTAAACCTTCACTGGAACAACCTGAGGCCATTTCATCTTGTCCTGTCCCTTGTTTCCAGGGAGAAGAGACTCAACACACCTGGTTACACCCTCCGTTCAGGCAGTTATAGAGAGTGATAAGGTCATCCCTGAGCCCCCTTTTCTCCAGGCTGAACACCCCCAGCTCCCTCAGCTGCTCCTCGCAGGATTCATGCTCCAGACCCTACACCAGCTCCTTTGCCCTTCTCTGGACTCGCTCCAGTACCAAAATGTCCTTCTTGCAGTCGTGGGCCCAAAACTTGACACAGAGCTCCAGGTGTGGCCTCACAAGTGCTGAATACAAGGGGACATCTCAGTCCTGCTGGCCACTCTATTGCTGACACAGGCCAGGATGTCACTGACCTTCTTGGCCACCTGGGCACACTCCCAGCTCCCGTTCAGCTGCTGCCAACCAGCACTCCCAGGTCCTTTTCTGGTGGGCAGCATTCCAGRCACTCTGCCCCCACTCTGCAGCACTGCATGGAGCTGCTGATTGTGCTGACCCAAGAGCACAATCTAGCACTTTGCTTGTCATTTGTTGTCAGGTATTTTTAATTGCCACTCACGATTTCCATTTCATTACAAACTAGAAACCACTACTGGGGTAATACATATCTGCTATTGAAAAAGATCCTGTCGGTGTTTTTCCAGGTTGCAGCAGGTACTGCATTTTATAATCAGTTTCTGAAGATGTCAAACACTCTTGATGGCCTGTCAGTTGTATCTCATTTGCATGCATCAGAATTAGCGTTTTTCTYATCTTGCACTGTGCCATGCACTTTCGATTTAGTACAGTTAATATCTCTGAGGAGTGAAATGTTCACTTCAGTTCATTCATTAGCTTGCAAACCTCCTCTGCTGCCGATGATGAAAAAAAAATAAGGTACACTTCCTAGTTGAAATCATTAATATTCTCTGATAGACTCATTCATTCTCTTTCTGCTCTGTGACCTTTCATGAAGCCTACGAGGCAGCAAGAATGATTATTTTCTGAGACACAAGTGTATGCCAAATAACTATTAATATCATAAAATGACACCATTTCRCATTGAAAACTACAAGATGGTGGTACATGATGAAATGATTGAGACAAACAATCAAATACAACACAAATGTGCAAAGACAGAAGCTTCAGGAAGGTTGCCAGCTATCTCTGACCTGGACAGGGTAAGGCTTTGCAGAAGAAAGGAACCTAGTTTGAGTTCTGTGTGTAAACACATCTCACATTCCGCACAAGGCTGGTTTCATTTTCATCTGATTGCATTATTCTGCAACACTCACATCATGGTGAAGCACRGGCCATTAGGATAAGCTAATACTTCAGTCACTCATAAAAGTAATAATTGCACTGATTGGAARTAGATTGTCTGGAAATACAGTGTGTTCACCTGAGCAAGTCCTGTTGAAGATGAAAACAGAAAACTGGACCAAACAGTATTTTCAACATTGTTTATATCCCAGTTTTGTTGCACAAGGTTTTACTTCAGCGTGGATATGTGTTTAAGTAGCACACCTGTAATTCCAAACTTGTCATAGAAGGGAACACCTGATGACAAACGTGCAAAGACAGTGGGAACAGTGCCAATGTGTCTGGGTCAGCCTGACCCAAAAATGTGCCTTGGGCTGGGACAAGCATCAGACAAATGCAGCTCTTCACCTTGCTGGCTCAGATCACTCCAAAGGTAGAAGTTAGGCTTTCACTCACACATATTTCACACAGAGTTTTTAACAAACAGGTACCATGAAGCAGCATCCTCCCTTCCCCACTCCACGCTGATGCCTGTGTCCACTGCAGAAGAACACTTGGTTGTGAACATTCAAGATCCTGCGGCTGCGCAAGGAGGGGCCTGGAGGAGGTATCTTTGTTCTTTTGACCAACACACACAGCAGGCAGGTTCYTGAGACTCCTTTTACCCACCTCCTGACAGATAAATCCTGCTGCAAGGCAGCAAGAGGAAAAAGCAAAAAGCTGGAAACAAAAGCAATCATCAGTCTTCAGCACCCAGCACTGAGAGAACATTCAACCACTGTGCCCCCACTGGCTACAGGCGGCTTGCACAGGAGGAAAGATGAAATTGTGCAGGCATGATGGGGAGTGATTCTGGGGCACCAGACTGAGCTGCCAGATGAAGAGTGCAAACCTGAGTTCTGTCTTGGAGGGATCATTACTACTCTAAGATACCTGGAAGGCCAGAGTTTTTCACTTCTGCTGCCAAGTCTGAGCAACCCCAGTTAAAAAGCACTCTGCCTTGCTTTCAGGCACATTTTAAAAATATGTTTCCAGATGCAACACATGAAAATAGCTATCAATGCTATCAATTCTTTTGAACTATTACACAAATCTTTTCCCTAAAAGACAAGCGGTGCCGTTATTATTTGATAAGGGATTAAGAGACAGGTTAAGATTAAGAAGATTTACAGCAATAAAGATAATGTAAATTTCTATTACTGCCTCTATTCCAGAGCTGCTGCATGCACTTTTGGGAGGCACTCCCATTTCTCCTCAGGAATGGGATGTTGATCTTCATTATTTGTAAAGCCTCCAGATGCAGGCAATTTTGAGGCAGATCTACAACTGGGAGGGTACAGTCCCATTTTCAGAGGAACGCTCCATGCAACCCCACCACCACAAAGCAGGAACAACTTCCTGTATAACATAAATGCAGTGGCTACTGCTCCTGTTTTGATTAATAATTCCTGGCAAATGCTTGTCTTGTCCTCCCTATGATCCAGCTAGGATGTAGATGCAAATGGTTTCTGTGCAGGTTCCCTTCCTAGTCCATGGAGATCTATTCCATCTAGTCACAGATCTTGGGATGAGATTCTTCAGGCCAGGTGGAAGCACCTACTTGAGGAGGAGAATTCTCTGCACTTGCTTGATATCTACTGATGGAGGAGTGAACATAGGCAATTTGTTCACATGAGCCCAGCTGCACTGCAGCATTCTGGCATTAGTCACATGCAGCTCGTAGTTCCAGCAGAAAGGAAAAAAAAAAAAAGAGCTTGAAAGCAGATCTGCTTGCCACAATATTTATTTGTCTGTGATTTATGATTGTTCCAGTCCTGCTTTCCTGCTTCAGGGAAATTATTCACTTTGGCACAGAAAGAACAGCTGAGTAAAAAAAAATAAAAACTGCTAACTGTGTAAATCTCTGCTGCTCTAACAGATTTCCTAAATTCATCCTGGTGACAGATTCCAGACCTTCTCTGTTGCCTTGGAAAATGATGGTCTTCGCCACGGTTTCTGACTGACAAGGATGATGAGTCTATCCAGAAAGCCCAGAAACATCAGGCTGAATGATAATCCTCCTGACTGGAATCTTCCTGTTGCTTTAAAGAAAGGCAAACAGAGACTGGAGCAACACCACACACTAACTTTGGTGACATGTTTAGGACACACATGGAATGTTTCTCAATTGGCAGCAGGCCCAAACCTATCAAAAGGCAGCTGTGAGACCAGGGAAGTCAGAATAACATGACTTCTCTCTCTGGTGGAAAGCAAGTCATCTATCTATCTCTGCTGCCCTGGAGGGGCATTAAATGCTGCTCCCTATGTGGACTTCTGAGTTCCAAATTMCTCATGTTTTACATGGGGCAGGGGACCTTTTAGAGGTCCCTTCCTCTAACCAACAACAAGCTATTCTGTGATTTCTTACCAGCTACTTTCAAAATATTATGTTAGCACCAAAAACAGGTAAGTTTTTTATGTTGTCATAAGAGCAAGAAAACTTTTTTTTCATTAAAAAAAAAAATTAAAAGTATAGAACAAACCAGAAGACCAGACATGTTAGAAAGATATTATGGCTGCCTCAGTTGCTTCCTCAGGGGCTTGGGTGAGAGATTGCAAACTCTTCTTCTGGCCCCAGCAGATTTTCTAAGTCTCCTTGAAATAGACTAAAGTATTGGCAGGAAGAAATGACACTGCATAAGGGCACTGGGACCACCCATAAGTGAAACCATTGCTGAAACACAACATCCTCACACAGGAAAGTTCTAAAGAGACTCCAATCAAATCTTCGAGAATCTTTATAAGCCTTTCCCATGCAGCTGAGTTCTCATGAGGAGATGTCATTCGGAACTTCTACATAGCAGCAAAAGAMGTTTAAACAGCTGTTATAGAACTTAATCAGCAAAATTACTTACATATCAGAAATGGTAGGAACTTCATAGAAATAATTAATTTACCATCAGTTGTCTTCTTAATACACTCCAGGAAATGTGGGTGCTTGGTAACAGCAGCACAGCAGAACACTGGTGCTGTGGTGCCCCTTGGTAGCTACAGTGATGTCAGGAGGGCGATACTAGAGCAGCAAAAAAAGTTCTTTGGAATGGGCTTTTATTCAAATTATCAGCTTGTAACCCTCCTCTTAYTCAACAGAATCAAGTTTTACTTGAAGAAATGTTAACATAATTTCTGCCAGTGATCTGTCATGCTTTCTCAAGCCTAAGGGCCAGCAGGCAGGCTGTGAGTAGAGGGGACAGGGTTTTCATAAGGAGCAGTGGGACTTCCATGGTGAAGAAATAGCAGTGATTGCAGACACATCGTGCCAGGAAGAACTCTTTAATTTGGTTTGCTCTCAGCAGTTTCTTCATACACCCACAGACAGAAACAGAACATACACACTCACATGCACACAAACATTGTATCTGCTAGCCAGAGTAGCTCTCTCTCCTCCCTCTGCAGCTTGGGTTATTTCAGTTCTATGTGGGAGTTCCATCTAGGATGCAGCACTGATGGAACAGACAAATCTATGTGGAAGAAAAAATTAGACACTGAAAGTCTAGGTGTGCCCCCAGGACTTTCAGAACAGGAGCTATCAAAAAGCCATTCCCTTCCCTTAATTAAAAAAAAAACAAAAAACAAAACAAAAAAAAAAAACCAAAACCCCACAAGACTTCAGAGGTGTGTCTTCTTCTGAAATCACTAATGGTGTAACCACCACAGGTTTACTAACAGATTTTACATCACGTGACATCACTGAAGATTCTTTGTCAATGCCACTTAGTTGACTATTTTCAGAAAACTGAAAAAATGCAAAAAAATACCCAAAAATTGTGGAAGAAGAAGTGCTAGAGTACTTGGTCCTCCTAAGTTCAAAGCTTTCAAGAGATCTGAGACACCAAAACTCTGACATGAAAAGAAAATAAGTCACTTTCAATCTTCAACTGACCTATTGGATTGTTTGAAACGAAATAGTGAGAATAATCAATGGCAAAGCAGTCATTAATGTATTACATTGTTTCATGTTCTAAGAGACTGGAAATGCAAATGAGAAGTTGAGAATACATTTTTAAAAATAGAGGTTAAAAGTAAAACAAGATAAATAATTTATAGGAAAGGTCTGAAGCACTGTTCATGTTTCAAGTATGATAATTAGGTAAGACGTGTGAGGCTCTTTTCAAGGCCATCATAATTTGGTTATTTTGTGATGGTTGTCTTTCACCTGCAGACCTGAAAACCTTTGTTCTGGCAAGATGCAGATTCAGTATGAACTATTTCACCTGCTTAAGCTTCCGCAAATGAGCTGCCTTCACAAGGATGTATCTAAAGAGTGTCAGAATGTGCATCCCTACATCTCTGGACTAAGGAAACACAGCTCCCATGCTTGCCCTGTGGCTATTGTCCCTTTTCATACACACCACTCTCTGGCTTAGCCTTTAGTTTGATTCACACAACTGTGAACTCCACATCATGATATTCCCTTCTATGAAGGTGGCTTCGCACTTTTGTTACTGCCTGCAAATGCTTTTCAAGGATCTCATTATGCAGTTTGCAATTCAGGCCTTTGAACACCTCAACAGAAAAACTGTCTCCTAGATGTGAGTAGTAATCTAATCTGACACCCAGAAAAACCATCTCTCAGGACTAAGAAACTCTGGAAAGAGCAAGAAACATCTTCTATTCCCAAACCAATGCATGTATCATTTCTGTTGCACATGTTCCTGCCCTGTAGTAAGGGCTTTGGTTTCACCCCAACATTTGTGATTCTGGGTCCTAGAGACTCCTGTGGGTAACACCTTCAAARCAAAGGCTGCTCTTTCTTTTTATATGGACAGAAACAGGTTTGTGAGACAGTTCCTAAAACAAGACAGTTCCTAAAACAAGGCTTTATCGTTTGCTGACTACTCTAAGTTCATTCCAGCTATCTAACATTACTGAGGTCAGTGCCTCAGCTTTGCTCTTGATGCCTCTTTCATATCCTGGTGTTTTGTTCAGTCTCCACTGTAGAGGGAACTGCACAACCAATTTTGAATATGCAAATTTCAGTGCAAATGTTCTTAGAGCAAGGTAGGTAAATTTTCTTACAGAATTTTATAGTAATTTTCTTCAGGAGACAAAAGCCCCACGGTGCTGCTGAACACTCAGGGAGCAAAGACCTCTTGCAAGTCACCTTGTAGCTTTGATTGAACAAGATGTGCCGGTTCTATTTTCAGTCTTCCATCAGTACCTCTTTCTTTTACCCTTTTTAATATATAGGCCATGCCTGCTATTGATCCATGCACTTTTCAGCATGGTATGGAGTTACCTCAGTCTATAGAATTACTCAGAAAAGCTCAAGGGATCAGGAGATAATTGAGCAAGAAAAATAATTGATGTAATTTCTGTACTTTTTACTTTTTACTTCAGGAGAGTCAAAAGAAAATTGAAGGGCATGAAACACTTTTGAATCAGAAGAAAATGGGTTTTGAAAACTTTCCTATAAAAGATTTTAAACTGTTGCCTCATTTGAGATTTCACATCCTCGTTTAGGGATGAAAGACGACAAAAACAAGATTTCAAGAGCTTGCAACTCTATGGTAACCTCAACTCTCAGAAATATTACCTAAATGAAAAGGTAACAATCCTGTCCTAAAACCACAACAAAAAAAAAACCCTTTTATGTATGCCTATMTAGTGAAAAGGACAAGGAAAGAGTTGTGTAAGGCTGTGACTGCTTGATTTCATCTGGATTTACATGGAGAAGGTTTATTATGTAAGCAACACAGCTGCATTCACCCTGCATGCATTCCTTGTTCTAATACCATCTTCTCTTGTGCCTTAAAGTAATTATTGCAAATGATGGTCAGGGCTGCTCTGACAACAGCTACAGCTCAAGTAAACACTTTTTACCCCGCCTTTGTCTATTGTTGTAAGTCTACTAAGCTCATTCTCCAGACACATACTCTGTCCCTCTCTTTTCCTGAATGGAAGGTACAGCAGGAGGTTACAAAGCAGTCCTCCAAAAGTCTCCCTGCACAAGCCACAGCCACCTCTATTGCCTTCTCTGAGCAATAGAAAATTCAGGGTTTAAAAGAGCCTCTGAGGAGACAGCAATGCCCAAAATCTTGATACTGTCTTATGGTATAGGTAGGGCAGGGAGTACCACATGTAGTTCTAGATACCCAAGCATCAAATCCAGCACAGTCAAGAGGGATTACATCCTTCTCTTTTTTAAACATTTTGAGGTAGGGGCAGCAGAATCCCTCAGAGTCATGAAGAAAGGACAGCTATATTCATTTGGTGTATAAAATGACTGCTTTGTCGTCTGAGATTCCCATATCATGCTAAAAACACACTTTTTTTTCTTGTGGTAAAGAGCTATCTATTCAGGCACAGTCTTTCCATTGGTCCTTTGTATTCATAGATTCACACCTGAATTATTACCAAACCAATTACTTTACAAATGTGCAGTATTCAGCGATTTGTCAAATACCTTAATCATATTGTGKAAATATCACAGTGGGGTCTCTAAACTAGCGGAAAGATGACTACCAAGTTATTCTATTCCATTTTTTTTTCATAGTCCATCCTCTGTGGAAGACATAGAATGTAAATATGACTTAAAATGCCATTACTGCCAAAAAGGAATCAGAAATAGTATAATTCAGGCTTAGGAATGGACTCATTGGAAGATAACATGAGACTYTGGCAATAGCTTACTCTGAATAGAAAATTCTGCAGCTCTGAGTTTGGTCCTGTTTGGTGTTTCTGTCACCTTTCTACTTTTGTATTACAGAATGTGGAATTACCATTTCATAAAAAAACCCTCATCCCKGGAGGATCTGCAGCGCTTACACCACCTTGCTATTCCCTGTGTCTACAAACCTTGAGACCCCAGGGCACAAGGACCAATATGAAGCTTTCATTATCAAACAAGAAAAGCTGAGACACAGAGACCCCAGGCCCTTAGGCTTCAAAGGGAGAGACTGCTATGAACTCCACTGTCAGCAGTGCAGCAAAYCCATGCTTCCACAGCGAAACCCAGTGCTGACAAACACAATACATCATTTGCTATGAGGAAAGTAGTTCAGGGTCAATTCTTTTGCACCCTTAGTACCTGCTCTGGAATCAAAGGTCGCTGGAGCAAGGCTGACATGACAGCACAATCAGAATCCTTTCAAGGCTATAGCTTGTTTGCTGTTTGAAACATAATCCAACAAGTAGCCTGCTGTACCTGCAGGCATGTAGTGCTGTAGCCACATACACCAGATTTATTCAGAGAAAAGGGGGAAAAAGCACAACTAAAAGCTTTGCAGAGAGAAACAAATACTGGACACTCCAAGAGCCATTACATACATTTAGGATCCTCACTTACAACCCAGAACTGCAGGCGTAAGGAGTGATATCAAAAGGACATTTTCAGCATTAAGATGTTTAATAAATGCTCTCCAGAAGAATCAGAAGGAGGCACTGTTATTTGCAATCTGTCTGCAGTCACAACTGCCACTGGATTCAAACTCATTTTTGCAGATGGGCTACAATACTTAGAAGATGCCCATTTGTTCCTGTGAAAAGCCAAAATCTTACCATTCACTCAATACTTGGGGGAAAAAGTGATTWAAAAAAATATTTAAAGACAATAAATTCTCAGCTATAGGAAGTGAACATCTTTTAAATTAAATCAAAAAACCTATCCTAACCAAAGAAGATSTTTGGAAAGATCCTCTATGAGTAGATTAAAGTTCATTAATTCACTAACAACAATAGTCTGAAGGAGAAACCTAAGGGAAGAACATGGAATTTTTTGGGGGGTGTGTATGCAGATAGCATGTTTCATGAATAGCTGCACATTCACAAAAATGTGTAATTTAGACTCATTTTGCACTATGGTAAAGGTCTGTAGAGCTTGTCAGGGTAAGTGAGATGACATGGAAGAAAGCCATTAAGAATGATAGGAATGTGACAGCTTGGCTATTAATAAATAAAGAAACTATTAATAGATGGAACTTTCCAGTCAGGGTAAAAGACACCTTGCTGGAGCTCCTCAGAACTGGGAATGACCAGGAGAAGGAATGACTGCTCAGGCCTATTTAAATAAAAGAGTCATGCAGGACCTAAGGAGAAAGCAAGTTTCAAACACTTTCAAACAGTCTGAGGAAAACTGAAGAAACAGAAGAATGTGGTAGTTTTCAAAACAGGTACCTGGCCCATGGAAATCCTTGCCACAGGATGGTGCAAATCCAATGAGCTGTCATGGCATAGGGAAGATCCAGAAGGAAAAAGARGGTTGTTCAACATAAAGAAACTACTTTCTGTCCAAGGAGTTCCTGAACCAGGATGACTGGAAGCTGGAAAAATACTTTGGGAAACAGCATTCTAAGCTTCCTCTACTCTTACAGCCTTTAYTACAAACAGTACTAACATGGGTAGTTCAAGTGATCTGTGTTTTGATCCTCTTGGACTGCTGTTCCAGCCATTCCTGATGTCAAGCCTAGATTAGGATTAAGGTAAAATTGGAAATTATATCRGTGGGTTATTAGGTTTCACCACGGGCTGGGAACAGGAGAATGAATGGCAATTAAGGCCTTTGTGCTAGAGTCATTAAGAAAAAAAAAAAAGGAAAAAAAAAAAGAGGGGAAAAAGTGACAAATTCTGTTAGAATTTCTGGAAGCTGAGGCACATCATATTTTCCGGTGTCCCATGAAGACATTATTTTTGCCATTTATTCCCCAAAGCGAAAGCAATCTGCAGGTATTTTTGTAAGTATTTTACAATGTTGCTGCATGATATAAATAATTTYCTTGGTGTTTGGATGTTTCTAAAGGGCTGTTACCATCAGAACACTTTGACTGTGTTCTGACCAAGTCTGTTCCACCAGAAAGATCCTTCAKCATGTAAAATGCTTGCTTCCATTTCTTTCCCAGCTGTGGAAAGATTCCTTCAGGCCACAGGAATGGACTCTGTCAAGGGAAGGATCATGCTGACATCACTTTCACAGATTAACTGAGTGTTGCAACAAAAGCCTCTTGCTAAAAATTGAATTAGTCCTTTCYGTCCTTTAAACACACCCACTTCTAATGGGTTGACTTTGTCCTGGTTCACGAAGTAACTGTATCCAACACTAAGGATGTAAAATGTGAGGAAGATGTAATGACAGCCTGACTTTACATAGCCAAAATGGACCTCATCTCTTCAGAGCAGTAAGCATAATCTTCTGTATTTSTTTTTTCTACCACACATATACAAACTGAATGTGTGGATGACTAAGTAGATAAATGAGTTCTAAATCACAAAATAGTCAAGTAACTGTTAGTGAAGGCAAAAAATAGAGCTAGACTGAAAAGAATATTATCCTTTAACAGGTGGAGCATGTTACATATTGGCTTATGAGTTTAAGAAGATAAGCATACTGCTCAAGGTCATCAGTTGTTTGGTTACAGACATTCAAATTAAGCATTTGGATATTTATTTCTGCTAGCAATTAAAGTGCACAAACAACATAGTCACTCAAGAAAAGTGTCTGGAAGATAATAACCCCAAAACCAAATAGAGCCATTTATATCATAATTTTGTTTTGCCTTGAGAGTTAATGCATTGACTTTCTCTGATACATGGGGAATGTGCTTCTATCAAACCAGAAGCTTTGAAATAACTAGATCATCAAGATATTCAAGAATACTTCAGGCTTTTGGAGTTCAATACAYAGACTAACACTGTACTTCAATGTAAAAAACTGAAGGTCACAACAGAAATTAAATTGAAGTTAAGAAAGCCGTCAGAATTTTTAGCAGGACAAAGAGATCAYCAAACACTTAATTTATCCATAGAAAGAGATTTTTTACTTAAACAGAAAAAAGGGGTAATTGCTTATATTTATAACAACTTCATTCTTTTGCAAGAACATCAATATATCTTCTTCAATCCCATGAAGTCCAGAAGTTTGAACAGTTTCATTAAAAAAAAAAAAAAATTTCAGTATGTCAGCCTACCTTTTCAAAAGGCTGCATTTTACCTCATCACTATTTTTCCATCAGCAGTAGTCAAACTTCAGCTGTGAGGGTTCATCTGTGATGTACAGTGTGGTGTCTGGGTGGAATACAACCAGCAATAATGCTTCATCTCCCCATCTGCTCAGTGACAGAATTACAGGGCACCCCACTGGTCATGCTTTGTCAAACACTGACACAAGTACTTTCCATTTGAATTGCAAATTTTGTGGAGCTATTTATCTAATACAGACTCACTTCAAAGAGGCATCTACAGTTAGTGGACTCTTCCTTGAAGAGGGAAGAAGAGAAATATATATATAGTCAGGATTTTTCTCTTTGGTGTTTTATTTAGGCATTTCCTGTGTCCCAGGTTTTAACTTGGTGCGTATGTATGACATTCAGCCTGTGATCATATGCTTGTGCTGCATGCTGCTCCATAATGTAGCTGGATGCAGAAGGAAAGAGTCTTGTGCCCAACATTTTCTTTTCTAGGAGCAGGTAAAGAGTATCCTGCCAGGCAAAAAAGTCTGATGTTATTCATCAAATGTTATTCATCAACACATTGGTTGATACTTCACCTTCAGTCACAAAATTGGATGAATTCCCAATTCATTCCWCTTAACTCCATCCTTTCATTGTAATCCCAAATCTCAGGATCTCAGGGACTGGCAGAGAGGAACTCTGGACCCTGAAYTTCGGAAGAGTGAATTCCCAGAAGCTTGGAGGGTTAGTGGATGAGATCGCCTGGGACACTGAAGTTAAGGACAGAGGAGCTGACTGGAGCTGGCAATTCTTTAAAGACACTTTCCTTAGAGCACAAGAGCTYTTCATTCAGTGTGTGGGAAATTGCGCATGGCTGGCTGGAAACTGGCATGGCTGAGCAAAGATTTGCTCATCAAACTGAGTAAGAAAAAGATGTACACCCAGTSGAAGCAGGGACAGATGATGTGAGGAGAGTAAAGGGATACTTGAAGGTGCAAGAATGGGCTCAGAAAAGCCATGACAATACTGGAACAGGACTTGGCAAAGGGYAAGTGCATAGGTCAGAAWAGAAAGGCCAAGGAGATTGTACCTTCGCTGGTACATGAAAAGGGTGAACTGATGACGACTGACATGAAGAAGGTTGAGGTAATCAATGAGTTCTTTTCCTCAGTCTTCACGGATAGTCAGGCTTCCCACTTCTCTCAATCCCCTGATCCTCTGAGCGAGTTTGGCGGGGAGGGAAGTCCCTCCCACTGTAAGTGAAGAGCAGGCTCAGGATCAGTTGATGAAGCTACATAGCCACAAGTGTASAGAAATTGATGACATACATGAGGAAATTGGCTGATGTTGCTGCCAAGACACTCTACCTCATATCTAACCAGACATGGCAGTCAGGCAAAGTCCCTGGTGACTGCAGAAAGGAACACATTTCCCATTTTTAAAAAGGAGAGACAGGAAAATCCAGGGAACTACAGATGGGTGAGCAYCACCTTTGTGCCAGGAATGATCACAGAGCAGATCCTCCTTGAAAATAGGCCAGGGCRTATAAAAGACAAGAAAGTGGTCTGACCTGAGACAGCCAACGCACCTTTACTGTGGGCAGATTGTGCCTGACCAATCTGGAGACATTCTATGATGGAGTGTTGGCAAGGGAAAAATGACAGATGTCACCATCTAGATTTCCGTAAGGACTTCAATACAGTCCCACATCACATCATTGTCATCACATTGGAGAGACATGGATTCAATAGCTGGACTTTTCAGTGGATATGGAACTGGCTGGATGGGTGCAGCCAGAGAGTTGTGGCTCCATATCCAGGTGGCAGCTGGTGACAAGTGGTGTCCATCAATTCTCTCCTGGGATTGATGCTCTTCCTAAAGCCATCAATTCCAACCAAGTGACTGTGAAACCAAACCAGCCCATTTTATTGGTCTGTGAGGCCTCCAGTGTCCGTGAAGTAGCTGAATGACACTTTTCTGAGTCTTCAATATATTCAGCTGTACAAGGAATCTTGCCATGAAACACAAACRACCATAAAGGTGTTTCCAATCCACTGTTAATTGATTCCAGGCCAGGAAAAGAATATAAGGCACTTTGATACAAAGGCTGATTGTGTCTTTGAATGCAGTCATAATATCAGCATAATTACTAAACTATATAATTATGTAACTGTAGTGGTATACTTTCATATTAATCAAGCAATTTTTATTTGACACCACTCTGCAAAGAGTACTAGGATTATAAAATATACAATTGCCTAATAATAGACTCTAAGTTACCTCTATTGTACAGTCCAGGCTACAACAATAAGAAACTCTAGTTTAGAATTAAGTGACTATTCTCAAAWGCAGTTACTGTTGCTAGATATAGCGACTTCCTGCTGTCCCTGGTACTGCTAACACCATTAACAGCCACAAAAGGATGTCAGATTGTTCTGTAAGACTGCTCCATAATGGAGCATCCAGTCTCAGTAGCACCACAGACCATTCCTGGCAGTATATTTTTTCCAGTTCCACCTGGATCATTAAAGACTATCAAGCAAAGGTTTTTCACAATTAGCTTTGTCCTTATCCCTGCCAGGCTAACCAAGGAGAAAACATGCAATCTGCTCCAACATGGAAATATCAACAACAAAACATTTAAATCTGTTCAGTGCTATGGTTTGTAGAGACAGCCTCTCACAGAGGGCCTTTGTCTAAGGAAACTGGGGAAACAGACATCAGAAAGACCAAGATTCTTATGATGTACTGGGACAATCTTCAGAGGAAGCAGTGCAGCTTGCTAAACTATTCAGGCCAGAGTGAGTATTCAGGCTAGGGAAAGTGTGACTCATGCAGAAGCAAAAGTTGTAACAAAAACAGTGAAGAGACACTTACTGACTTCAGTGCATGGTGGAGCAGATTGCATCTGTAAGCACTATTAAAACAACAGATTTCCTAATCACAGGAAGCCTAGTGTCTTATCAGCAGAATGGGATTCTAAGAGGAAATAAAAGCACTAACTTCTGCTACAGCTAATGGGTTAGACTAAAGCTGCCCGTATTGAGCTTTTCCTCTAAACCTTTGGAGACTTCAGTTCCTCCTGCTTTGGGAGCAACCATCCCTTCACAGGTCTCCAGACCACTAATTACTCACCAGAGGACAAGATAACCTTCAAACTAACTTGTAACAKAGAACTTAAGAGAAAAACTTTCTTTGAACTAGTTTCTTGGTTACCACAGCATATATGTGGTGTAGGTACTCCTCTGTCTTTTACTTTTCACAGCAATGCAGAACATCAGGTTGAAAGTAACCTCTGATATCATTCAGTCCAAAATTTGCTTGACAAAAGCACAGGCTAGAAAAGATGGGCCAACACCCTATCCAGATGACTCTTAAAAGCCACCAATGCTGCGGTATACACCGCTTTTCTGGGGAAATTACTGCAATTTCTGATTTTTCTCATTGTAAAAAATTTTCTTTTCGTGGCCAATTGGAAACTCACAGGAGTAAATAACTTGTACCCTTCTGCACCTTTTCATGTGATTCCTTGTAGAAAGGGAGTCTCCATGTTCTTTGTGTTTTTTAAATGCTGGAACACCATGTGAAGGTCATCCCTAAGCATTCTTTCCTCAAGGATCAGCAAACCCAGACCTCTCAGCCACTCCTCATATAACGAGTTCTTCTGTCCTTTGATCCTCTTTGTCATCCTTCTCTGGAGTCTYCAGTCCATTTATAACTCTTTTCTTAGAATCACAGAATCATTTAGGCTGGAGAAGACCTTTAAGGTCATCAGGTCCAGCTACTAACCGAAAACAAGTCAAGTTCACCAGTATATCATGTCCTTGAATGCCACATCCACAGATCTTGAACACCTCCAACGATGATGACTTACACCACTTTACTGGTCTCATGTAATGCTTCAGAACCCTTCTGGTGGCAAAATTTTTCCTCATATCCAAACTGAAACTCCACTGSAAAAACTTGAGGGCATTTCATCTTGCTCGGTCCCTTGTCTCCAGGAAGAAGAGACTCAACACAGCTGGTTACAACCTACTGCCAGGGAGTTGTAGAGAGTGAGAAGGTCACCCCTGAGCTCCTTTTCTCTAGGTTAAACAACCCCAGCTCTCTCTGCTGCTCCTCACAGGAATTGTGCTCCAGACCCTTCCCCAGCTCCCCTTCTCTGGACTCGCTCCARCACCTCAATGTCCTTCTTGTTGTGAGTGGGCCCAGAAGTGACACAGAGCTTCAGCTGTGGCCTCACCAGTGCTGAGTACAGGGGGACAATCCCTGCCCTGGTCCTGCTGRCCACTCTATTGCTGACACAGGCCAGGATGCCATTGGTCTTCTTGGCCAGCTGGGCACACTCCTGGCTCATGTTCAGCTGCTGCCAAGGTCCAGCACCCAAGGTCCTTTTCATCTGGGTCACTTTGCAGCCCCCAGCCTGGTGCACTGCCTGGAGTTATTGTGACCCAAGAGCGAGACCCTCATACAAATGGTCTCARCACTGCCCAGAACTCTCTGCAGCACCTTCCTACCCTTGAGAAGATCATCAGCATTCTCATCTTCCATCTCATTTGCTGCTGGAAAAACACACAAAACACTGAGCATCTTCTAGGCATGACATACTGACTCTATTTGTTTTACTGACACATTCTCAAAATGTATTTGTTCCTAACAAATTCAGAAAAAAATCACAACCTCTCTTTTTGCTCAAACTAAGAGTTTTTCCCTGATTTGCCTGATCATCAGTTCTGAAACATTTCATTTAGATGACAAGCTTCATCAGGCTTTCTGCTGATCTCCCTGCAATGTCAGTTTGCTTTTTCTCTCTCTGTCGTTTCTCTTGTCCACAATATAAAACATGAACAAGGTTTAAGAGAGACTTGACAAGAATTTTATTTACAGTGTAGGTAAGGTATGATTTGCATGCAGTTCATCAGACAAATGTATTCTGAATATTAATCTGATGTTGCTAAAAAATTTATTGGTACAGCAGCTTACATATTAAGCTCAAAAATCCATGCAATGAACTTGTCAACCTTTATAACTCTAAATTAACTGTCATAATAAGTGTAAATATAACCCTCTTTCTGGTTTTCAGACTGCATTCAAGGCTTCAGTAAACAAACTGTGGTGGCCTGGTGCAGTCTGATCTACCATTAGCTGGGCTGCAGCTCTCCATATGTAAAGCAAAGCTCCTGTTCACAAAGCTGTTTGCATCCATTAACAACTAGCTTTTCTTGTATACTTCTTCAGATACATTGAAAAAATGTCTGGTCTTAGTCTAATGTTGACTGTCATGTAGTATAAAGGATTAGCAAGGAAAGGAGACGCCTTCTTACACATTTGCATGGACTCTTCCATCTTATGGCTAGCCCAAAGCAGAGAAAGCTGCAGATATTTACTGTCAGAGTGATCAAGAACACRTTTTCATCCTAATGTTGCACAGGGGTGAACAAGAAGATAAGAGAGGATGGGGAATGCTTACCTGCTGTCCTATTCATACCAAGCCTCATTTTAAACGAGCCTTATGTATTCACAGCTTAAATTTGAATACAGAATTCAGTTGTTTCCAACACAAAGCACAGACAGGCCCTCTACAATTCTACCCTTGAGAAAAATGCTATCCTTTTTTTAAGCTGGCATTATCAGGTACATAGTCCATCCTAGCCCATGACTAGAGAGTGATCATTTTGCTGCTTCCCCCAAATTTCCAAGGAGCCATGGGGAGGTGGATTCCACGTTCCCTGTCTTTCCTAAACTAGCCAGTCTGTTCACTCCACCAACAGCAAGATGAGCATGCCAATATGGACATGGAATCTGAGCCTTTTGTTACACACTTCCCTGTGCACCTTTCCCAAATTATGTATCTTTGCACTTGCAACATCCTAGAAAAGCCTTAAAATCCTTCCCAGCTAATTCACTTATTGAAAACACTAGCTGAAAAGCAACTGGGCACCATGCATATATAAAGAATATTGCAGATAGCATAGGCAGTCTTAATTCTCACTGAAAGCTGTTACTTAGTACCTGGTATCAATGCACCACCCAAATAATGCAGATATTTTGTGGTATTTTGTGGGGTCATGAGAGCAGCTGAACAAAGAGCAGAATGGTGATTTGTATCAACTTTTGTTAGGCTCACCAGCCCTACCCTTGCCAGTCACYTAAGAGCACTTTGCAAACTCATGTATTTTGTTTAAAAGGACATTCTGAGACCAAGGATTCATCTTTAATCTTTTAATACATATCCTAATGTATAATATTTGGTATCCTAATATATTTGGTAAAAGCAGGCAGTACCTTACCTTCTTGTGTTCCAGAACCTAGCGTAATTGGGTTGCAACCATACTGCAACTCTGTCCTGCATGTCATCTCATTTCCAGATGGACTTAGCTTAGTATGACATGATGCATTTTTAAGAAAATGTATGTTGACTGGCACTGATTAAATCACAAACATTGAAGTATGCACTTATTTTCCTTGTGTCAGACATTTTCTTGATCTTTCCAACATACAGATGAAGTTTCAACATTTAATTGTGGAAGTGACATCAGAACATTTTCTTCTGGACTTCCTCCAGTTTTCAAATAACTTACTATGAAAACATGATCTTACTTTTTCAGATTTCCCTGGGCAGCAATTTTGAAATCATGCAAAAGCTCTCATTATCTTAGGATGGAAAGATGTCACCAGTTTTATGACTGTGACTGTACCATTTGTTCTAGTGAAAATACCTACCATGTGCATTCCTTCTTGYGCAGAACATTCCAAGCTCAGATTTCATTGAAGAAAGTAGGTGGAACTCTTTTCTCACTTAGGAATTCTTCATGCCTCCCTTTACATCTCAGTTGAGTTTCTCTTTATATGCTAGCTTCCTCCATTTTGCTCATACATCCACAATTTATTGCCAGAAAAATATTGCTTCATTGGAAGTTTTTGCTCAACACTTAAAACACACACAGACACCATTTTCAAAAATAAGGGTGAATGGTGATGAGGCACAATCACCATTCACAGGAAATGTGAAAATGACAGTAAGAGAAGTGTTTTGTCTTTTCCAAGATAAAATATTTGCTGAACTGCTTTATATTAGTGTTTTTACAGTTTTATCAGTATGTAGATAGTTGTTTGCCYAGGCATCACTCTAAAATGCGCATATATTATCTCATTTCCATTGCTAAAAAGAAATGCTTTCATTAAAACAAAGCAAAACATACATACAAAAAAAAACCCATAGTGGCAAAATCTATGGCCATTATGTTTTCAGCAGTTAACTTTGACAACAAACAAATTTTGATAAAATTCTTCCTTTAACCACTGATAAGAATTGTGTGCTAATATGGTCAACAGTCCTACAAATTGCAACTTGTGTGGCATACTTCACCCAAACCTTTCTTCAGGTRAAGAGAAATGGAAAGTGTCAAGTGCAAAACCCTTAAAAGGGAACTAAGCTACCCTGGACTCCAGCTGATTCTGGAACAGCCATGTCCAGACACACAAATATTCCCAGATGAATTGTTCTTGAAAAAAGGAAATTCAACTATATCTTATGAGAAAATGCCTTAGATTGCATTTATTTTTAATACTTTGCAAAGTTTGKTTACAGACAGGGTCACCTGAATGCTAAGACATACTGCAAAACCCAAGTCTAAATGTCCAGAAGTGAAAGTGCAACAATTCTAAACTACATCAGAAGTTGGAAGGTGAAGTGCTTGTAGGTCTCCAGTCTTATGAATGCAAGCCTATGATCACCTGAAAACATGAGGCTCTGCCAAATCTATTCTACAGAAATGCTTCATCRCAAATACATCTGATTTGAATCAAAAATTAAAAGCTTGTGCCCAAGAGAGGAAAGAACAGGACTTTTCCAATCTCTGGTTCTGTTGTGACATCCTTGGCAATAAACCAACAGGAACTCTTTTGGTGATCTTAGAGCAGTAGACAGGGGCCATCACATTGCACTGACCAACAGAAGAAAAGATTTAACACTGGATGAAGAGGGATCATAGGGAGAGGTGGAAATAAAGCCTGGTGGACTGATGTGAAATGTTRTTCTGGTTTCAGCCAAATACAGGGYTTATTTTCCAAAGTGCCTGTGAGGGGCTGAGCCTGGATCTGTGTGGGTGTGGCCAGACCCCAATGCTCTTTAGTAACACCGTGTGTCATTGCCGGGTGCAGGGAAAGGGACATTCTCTTTTCCCAAGAGAAGGATGTCTCTTTCTGGTCAGGAAATCAAGTGGAGTGGGCATGGGGTCAGTCCACCACTGTTTCATTGTCCCAGATTTGGTGAGCATTTTGCATATAAATCACTCTCTTTGTACACKTCTCTTGTTAGTATTGTTGCTGATGTCTCTGTTTAATTTCTTATCTCACTGCTTTTGCTGGTAAATTGGACATATCTCAACCCATGATCTTTGCTTTTCGTGCCTCCAAATCCTCTTTCCAGCCACCCATGGGCAGAGAAKTGAGTGAGCGGCACATGGTTTTGGAGTCTCAGGGTGGAGGGACTAAATCTGGGGATATCGTTCCTAAACAACTACAAATATACTCTGAGACAGTGCCAGACCTTGCTGAATATGGTTTGGTCTATAAACCTTTATCTTTCTTCTCCTCCTCTCCTCCTTTTCCCTCCAAAGACAAGAAAGAATAGGGAAGTGGGTTACTGAAACGCATCTGGAACCAAAGTAGGATTTTGGTGACTAGGATTTGGAAGGAATTCCAGGAGCAGCTCTCCCATGCACACCATCTGCTCTTTCTGTCCTTCATTTCTGATCCCCGTGGTGCACAGGAGGGGCTGGTAAAGTCAGGTCTGGATYACTAGCTGAAAGAAAAAGGTCAGAAGCATTTCAGGCATTAGTCTAGCATCTTTTGGCTAGATCTGTGGGTACAGATCATCGTGCTGAACATTGGGGAGCTTTAGAGGAGATCATGCTGCATGCACAGCCAGAGTCACATAGGCAGCACAGAAGTCTTGATGAGCTCCCAGAACTGATGTTAATTGCACTATTTCTCGTCTTTATCCCTGYTCACTTGTTTTACTTCACACATCTCAAGGACAGAGCCTGAGATATCACACTCAGTACAGCAAAARATCTCATCCTGTCCCAGAACTTTTTAATGGCATTGGGGCTTTTGGAAATCTGAGTTAATGATTGGTGCCTCCAGTTTCCAGCATCCAGCCTCTGCTAGRTCAGACCATCAAGGTTACTGATAAAGCTCTGCAGTCCCTTGACTTTCTGCTGTCTTTTGAGAAATGGATGTTTCTCGAAATATAAATCCAAACCTATATTCTTTTTCTCCRCCTGCCTAGCCTACTAAGATCAGCTTTCCACCAAGGATAAAGGTACAATYTGTACAGTGAACTGCCCTGCACCCTGTCTCTTTTCACTCTGTTAAGTATTTCAGTTCAGTGGTGATGTGAGAAAAGCTGCCTTTGAGTGTTCCCCTACTGCACTTTGGGAGTTTCACAACCAGTGATTCATCTTTTTTTTATTTATTTATTTTTTTAATTGAGAAAGGTACTTTTGGGAAAAAACAGAGCTTTCCAAATATGGCATCTAGGAGCAAAACTCGCAGAAAGAAGTCCAGAATACCCTCCTATGACTCTGACAATGGCTAAATCACAGAACAYTTCAAGCTGGAAGGGATCTCTGGGGACCTTTAACATAAGCCTTCTCAAAGGAAGGCTAGCTACGAACTAAATCAGACTATCTAGGATCTTGCCCACTCAGGTTTTGGAAACTTCCAAGCATAAGAATACCACAACCTCTCATTTAAAAATTATTTTCTAAGTAAAAGAGAAAGAATCATAAGAGCTTTCAGAGGGTGCTTGTTCACCCAAAATAACTGGAGGTCAAAACCTGTTCCWCATCCAGATGCCTGGTATTCTCCAGCATCCAGGCCCCTAAAATCCCTGACCATAATATAGAATCACAGCAAGATCCTCAATAATGCCTCGGAATGTTTATGTCTGTCTGCCCACTTAGTATCATGTCCATTAGAACTTGCCCATCTTTGACTTAGAATAGACTGGTTGATCTTCATCTTGGTTTTTTTCCAAAGGTCTTCACCATTTCTGTTGGAGGACCATGTCCTGCAGTTGCCTTCCCCCTTCCCCATCCACCCCCAATAATTTAGTTGCATTACTTGCTTTWATCCTAGACAACTGTTCTGTCATATTCAAGAAACTGCTGTCATCCAGTGTGCTCCCCAGCTCTGCCTCTATCCTTCTTTCCTCTTTATGCTTTGTAGATAAATTAAGGACTTCAAAGTGAAGATCTAGGAAAGAGTCCTTTTTTCAACTTTCCCTCCTATTCCTGTCAGATCTGCTTTGATGCTGACATAGGCATTCTGCCATCCCCGAGCATAATAAACAGCAGCACACCATCAGCTGCATCACGTTGCTCACACATTCAGTTAACTACTTACCTGCCTAATGCCTCAGAGGTGACACTTGTTTGGGACCTGACAAAATGGCTCAGCTCTTCAATAGAGCTTCCCACATGCTCTCCAGCATCCTGGCCTCTTAGCATTCTTTTTCTTTCATCTTTGCACAAGTACTGCTAGTCCAATAACCTAAAGTCTTCCTGAGTTCAATTTAATTTTTAAATATTAGCAGAATGGTCAGGTTTTCTTCCCACTTTAAAATTCAGTGTACCCTGGAAGCATAAAGTAAATTTATTTATTAGACTTCATTCTATTTAAATAAACAGAAGAAAACTTCAGCAAATAGCAGCATTGCTTGGGGTTGTTTTTTGGTGTTTCTTTCCATCTATAGAGCTATTAGGCATGAGCTCTAAAACCAAGTATCATGCTGGACATTGAAGAGCTAACCCTAGAAAACCCAGACAGCCCTTATACATAACCCTGTCTGAAATTTGCTTAAGGTTTACCTCATCAAAATCTGTTCTGTGCTTCTGTGGGTTTCCAAAAGCTCATATTATTTCACAGTTCACACAAGAGTGATTGCATTACCAAACTCTCATTCCCTGGGAATTTACTGAGTACAAATACTATGTTTTCTTGTGTGGTTTCCAAGAAAGAATGTCTGAACAAGAAGTCAACCCCATATTGCTTCTCAATGATCATGAAGAAGGAAACTCTTACAAAGTTCACTTCGGGTCTTCCATCATGTTGATGCTTTTTYTTCTGCTGCTTAGGTGGGAGTCTAAGAGAGGACTAAGCTTTTAATGTTCTAGGGAGATGGTAGCAGGCAGAATCCCTACCTTCCACCCCTCATGTGTCTTCTTCCTGCTGCAAAGGAGGCCCAGCTAATGTAGAGATCAACAAACCATTTCCAGCTYAGCTAGAGTCAAACTTAACATAAGGATCTGTGCTCTGTATGAGGAGCCATCCAGAAATCTTGCAACAGTTTGGGAAGGACTAATGAGGCCAACCCCACCTCCCATCCTGATGGCAATCAGTCTCCTGCAAAGGCTGCTTTGCAGCCAGGTATAACCCACTCAAAGATCACACAATACAGAAGGTCTGCTGACAAGGGACRTGGCCAAAAGGGACACTCTGGCCTCTTCAATTTGGTCACCAGCAGACAGGATTCACAGAGTGGAGAGAGTCCTGCCTAAGCAGAAGTGGTTTTTATCTCAAGTCATTCAAGTCCACATATTTTCCTTCTGCCACTCCCATTTCTTCATTATTTTTGCACCTTCCCAGGGCAGGACAGAAGGCTGTGCAGGCTCTTTGCTACACGAATAACGACAGAACAGCCTTCAGCAGTGGTGAATGGAGAAGGGGGTGTCACSCTGCTTTTGGTGTTGAGTAATGCTGAAGCCAGTGGGACTCATCAATCCTAAAGTCCAACATTTTGATAATGGGGTGAAGATGTGGCAGAGCACATAAACAGCAGATAATGGAACAAACAAGTGGTTCTACTGATGACTTACCTAAAGATGCTGAGCTGACATGGAGACATCTGACTGACAGTCAATCACCCCAGTCCAATTGCTAATGGCAGAGTTTTTCTACATATCCCTTCAAGGACTGGTAATGGAAAGTTTTGCTAACTTTAATATAATTGCTTCAATATTGTTTTGAAAATACTGCACTATATTATACTAGTGCTTATAGCTACCTGTACTAGGTAGTAGGTAATTCTGACTCAGATCTCTTAATCAATATCATAATAAATCATTTATATTTATACAGATATATCTGGTTTCCCATCCTTAAATGTGCAAGTCAAAATTATACAAAGGTTCAATTACATGTAYGTAATCCTTTAGACATAAACCATTGACAAAGCCTGGGACTAAGAGTGGGTCCAGACACGTGCAGACTCCTCCCTGAAAAGGAGTTTAGAAAGCAAGTTGGTCCTTTCTGCACYCTGTGAACTCAATGGGAGGGCTTCTCTAATCAACTTTGTCTCGAGCTCCCATTCTTCCCCCAAAAAGCACAGAGAAAATAAAGGTTAAAAGGTTAAAAGAAAGGTGAGAATATCTGAGATCCAAGCTTCATYCAGTCTGGACCAGCTGGACCTGTGTCAATGTCTCACACTTATACACCAAGTAACCTGAGTGGATCACTTGGGCCTGTACAAGGCTTTAAGGTGACAGTCAGCACAATGGCCTCACCCATTCTTGCCCTGCTTTGTCTTCTGAACACACAGGATTTACATCTCAGCTTTGAAATCCTAGATAGATGCAGAGCCAGAATGGAGAAAAAGCTGCTTTTTTTTTTTTTTTTTTTTTTTTCCCGATAGTAGATAGGAGGTTTGATCCAGAGTAAAAGGCTTTTCAGAAAATGCCTGCCTTTGGAATGTTCTGTGGTGATCAAAAGGATGGCAAGAATTGAGCATTGCACCAGCATTTTGCAGCAAGATCATAGGTGTTCTCCCAACTGCCAAACAAGCAGATCCATACTGGCTCTGTTCTCATCTCCCTTCAAAATAAGAAAGAAGATTCCCTGTATTTTCCAAAAGGACAGAAAATGGTGGTAAGTTATTACTCATTTCAGTCATCAGCATTGGCAGAGGTCATCTGGACTCTAGACTGCAGCAYGAGGGGATGAGCAGAGCAGAGCCCATACCAGGGTGAGCATAACTGAATGCAGGTATGCTTATACCCAAAAAAACCCTGCTGAAAACAGGATAAAGTGACCCAGGCATGACACTAACTCTATTTGACTTTTTACTCTTATGGCTCATGGCAGAAACCAAGAGCTGGAGCCAGTGCTGTCACTGGAAGTTGCAACCATCACTTTGCACAAGTTTTCCCAGCATGGGAGACTGATAGGGGCTCGTCAAGGAAATTGCTGCTCGATACATGYACAGAAGYACACACATACAGCAGTGGAAGGCASGGTAATAGTTTTGTASAAGCCCATTTGTTCATTAGCACAGACAAGAGGAGACTTCAGTGCTGTTTCAACACGCAAGTGCTGCCAATCCTGCTCTCTACCTTATTATCTGGGTAACACACCTGACACTTCATCTGCCTCCCCCTAACAGAGTCCCATGCTGCTCTCAAACGAGGCATTTCTCTTTCCCACCTCCTACACTCAAGCACCACAATGTGTTCAAGTGGCTGTTTTTCTAATGGCTTGTTTTGATCTTCAACAGCAAACAAGTACATATTGGTCAGATCTTCTCTTTCCCACCGACAGACAGGTTCAGCTCAGGTCTTCAGAGGGTTTGGGAGTAAAATCTATTTTGCAGCAGAGGAAGAATTTATCTACCAGAGCTATATGCTGTGCCTCTGAAAATGACCAGGAGAGAAGAGCACAGCATTAGGCACAGTGACAAATGCAATCCTGTCTTGGGAGTTTATTTTGCCAGTTAGTAGTCTCTTAAGTTTTGTGACAAAAGAAACCAAAAAGAAAGCAGAAGATGAGCTCTGGAAGTTTTGCAACCAATAAAAATTATTCTTTATTCCCCTGATCACACAGGCTGGGAACCTGACTTTCGGATGAAACCTATTTTCTCTTTGAACTTTGGAAAAAATAAATTATAGTCTGGCACATTCCTTAAATTTCTCTGTGGTATGAAGGCTGTGATTCAATGCACCTAATGACCAAGTTTGAAGATTTGAGCAAGATCAGTTAATTTCCTGGTTAGGCTGTGAGCCCTTGAAGTGCTTTTCTCATTTTCCTCCCACTTTGATTTCAGTCTCTTCCACTATGGAAAAAACTAACTTAATTCAAACTATCAGATTTTTTCCATTTCAAATGAGACAGAGAGCAATATGACCAGTAAGGAAAATTTTGCAATCTAATAAATAGATTTTTGTACATCCAGATGTTCAAAGAACACCCCWATGACAAGGGTACTAGTTATCAAAATACAGCAAACCCTGGCAAAAATAATAATATTTCMATCAGTGTTCCTTAGCAAGATATTCATAAAACAGATGGTTAATTCATCTACAGGCTTTTTCCTACRTCTTTAAGTAATTACTTGCTACAAAAACATTACTTTCCAGAGGAATCCTGAGAAGCAATCAAACCCCAGTTTATATTCAGTAAAAATATCTTTATAGTTGGAGATTGTCTTTCCCTGAAAGACCTCCCTTGGCAGGGCTAGATAGGACATCTTTATCTCCTCAGAAAAAATATCAACTATATTACCCTCTGCATCTTTTGGGTTGGGGTTTGGTTGGTTTGGTTTGGTTTGGTTTGGTTTGGTTTGCATCTTCCCTGACTTTTAGCCTGCTTCCTTGGAAATTTATTAATATGACACCACCCTGTGGTATATAACTAAGCCACACCATCCTTTTTTCTGCTCTCCCACTGACAGGGGACATGCACAGTTTCAGCCCTATTTCCTGAAAACRGATAAAATGGAGCAGGCCATCATGAGCACTAGCTTTTTAACAGCTTTTTCCCAGCTACTTTCACATCCTCTTTGATTCCACTCCACATTTTCTTTGTTCTTTCCTATAACATCCATCTGTACAGTCAGTGTTGGTGGCTAAAGAAACCTGGACTAGTCTTCCACTCAGTGCCTCTTGGGACAGGAAAGGTCATCATCCCAGTCYTTGTGGGTGCTCATTTCAGTTCATCCWTATTTTCTTGTCTTCTGCTTATTAYRTARTAAGTATCCTGTAAATTTGCCATGACACAGCTGAGCAGGGTCACTGTGCCACGTGGAGGCCTTGTTTTGAACAAGGCTTTGTTTTAGTTYCAACAGCAAGTACTTCCTAAGAATATCAAGGAATCACGCTACGTATTACCTTCCTGTCCAGCAGTAAGAAAATGTGAAATCTACCCACCAATGGAGCCAGGACATATTTCCACTCTCCTCGTCATCAGCTCTCCTTGCACCTGGCACTGACTTCACTCACTGCCACGGAAACAGCTGTGGCAGGAGCCAAGCTGGACTCCTTGATCTCACATCTTGATGATTTACCAAACTCCACTGACCAGCCCCGGCAATGGATCTGTATTCTGGACACTSAGAAGCCCTGGGGATGACACGCCAAACCAAGCCATGGAACACTGCAACCATTCCAGAAGAACAGCTGCCTACCAGGGAAAAGAACTAAACACCATTACCACCCCTCCCCCAAAGCCCTAAAACACTCCTTAAACATGTTTAAAGGCAGTAAAAACATGCAACACCAGATGCATTGTATGCAGAACTCAGGATATCTCTACAAAGTGAGACAATTCCCACTCACACGACTCTGAAGGAGATATTTGGAAGTCATTCCTCATTTTGACAGTCATCTCATCATAGATTCATGCTCCTTTTTGAACCATAACCCATCTTATCAGAAACAACGGGGCCAGAGGGAGGAAAWTTCATGTAACTTGGAACAAACCAGGTGAAAATGCATCATTCAAACTTCACACACAGTGAGAAAAACAAACATATTTGAAGGGAAAAAAAATCAATTACAAACAAACAACTGGAGAAAAAGAAGTTCAGCAGTTCCCAAAGAACAAGTTAATTATTACTAATGAAGTAATTAACATTCTTTTAAAACCTCTGAAATAATGAAATTGGCTATGCAAGTTCTAATTAATACTGTAATAATTTATCACAACGTAAAATGAGAAATCTTTGCTTCTCATTAAAGGAATAACTCAGTAGAATTTTATCAGGAAAAAACAACCATGGGAAATTGGGCTGGAAAAATCCCAAAGAAACGAAACACTACATTTAATTCTCCTACCATGACTAGAAAGATGTTTCTGCATCACTTTCTATAATGGATTTTTTTTAACTGCCTTTTCTTCAGAGGAAGAAATTCTACCCCAGACCACCCCCAAGAAGGAATATAGATTTTTCTCTACCAGATATCTGAATTCTGACCACTTTCCCCTCCCTATGTCAGTATAAACTTTGTCATCGCAATGTGCATGTAGAACAGTTCAGTCAATATGAAGTAATAAATATGAAGATGTTTCAAGCTTGACAATGCACAATCATGAGTAGTTCAAGCTGACCCTGCTCAAGCAAGGAAAATCTGAAGAGGTCTCCTTCAATTCCTGATGTTCTGTGCTTCTGAAACTAGAAAAGACTAGGAATTAGGATCTGAACCAGCAGGCACTATCCTTCAGGCAATGATTTGGTCCAGGACAGAGCAGCATGTTTTTCTGTGATGAAAAGAAGACACCGAAGACTTAATTAGTTCACATTCTCTGGTGGTCATGACAAATTTTGTCAGACAGATCTGTCTCTATGTATAATAGACAGCTCATTCAGGAACCTGCCTCAGTACAAGATGTGGTGATGGCATGGAGCAAAAACTGAGCTGCAAAGGGCAACATCATCTTCATGTCCATTTGGTGCAGGAGGGGACTCTGCTGTCACTGCTGTGACACCCACCTCACAAAATGAGCATAACACGTAACACAGATGACAACTGTGCTCACAGCTGAAAAGGCAAGAGCCACTGAAGGGCAAAGAAAGATTCACAGAGACTTTTCCTAAGTGCTAAGGAAATTCTGAACTGTTGGYTGAATCACAAATAATGGTTTGTTGTTTGCTGTGTGCCTGCAATAATAACAAAAGCTTCCAAGGCATCCATTCTTTAAGTTGTTTTCCCAGTTTCGGGTACACTTTAGGACTTACATTAGTTACCATGAAAAAGTAAAAGCACAACAAAAGCAATATTTCTGTTTTCTATTACTATTTTATCCCTTGCCTTCTTGTAGTATATTTTTCTTTCACCACAGTGAACTATGAGCAAGCCACTATTTAGATATCAAAAAGGGATTTTAATTTTCTGCATGTGCAGAATTTTCTTAGGGATGRCAGATGAAAAGCTGTAGATCAGAATAACTGGTGTACAAGGAAGCCATAAAAAGCTGGATACTCATGTTTCCTCAAATCTCTTATCCTCTTTATGATCCCACTCATTCCTGCCGAACATCAGATCTAAATGGTGTTTTCTTTCCCTTGCACTCTGGAAATGGAGCTGTAAACTGACTCTTTTCATCCAATCAAGGCATCCTATCAAATGTGCTATAGCACCATGTTAAAAAAAAAAGAAACTCACAGTTCTCCTCCAAAACTACTCAGATAAGGGCAATAGATAACAGAGTGCTGCCAGTAATTTCATCCACTAAAACTGATATTGGCAGGCAAAATATAAAGGAAAAAAGCTGGAATTTCTCTTCTTCAAAAGAACCAGAAGCCACAGGTGTATTATTGCCCACAGAAATCAATTTTTCACTGGGACAAGGGATCTTCAGAACAATGTGGTACTAATGGGATTTTCTTGGGAAGAGAATACCAAATTGAAAGGCACAGCCAACACAGTTTACCKGAGATTCTCCAACAGTTTGACAAAGACAACAATGGACTACAGACTGTGGCTCTCTTTTATGCAAAGCCCACCAGTGCCTACACCACAGAAGCACCCTAATATCTTAAACTAAGTTTTGCCTAGCTACTTCTTCATGGAACGTGTGGAAATGGCAAATTTAATTCCATGGAATCAAMTGGCAAGTTTAACTCCATTGAATTAATTTACACTGAAGTATTTCTCTTTCCAATATCAGCATGACTACCATCCTGGTACACCCTTTCTAAAATTCCTTGGCTACAAGTATAAGGCAAAATTGTTGCTAGGTAAAATTACTTTTGCTTGAGGAAGGCAAGAGAAGCAAGCCAGTTCTATAAACCAGACCAAATACAGAGAACCTGGAGAAAGAAAAAAAGAAAACACAAAACAAATACAGAGAACCTGGAGAAAGAAAAAAAGAAAACACAAAACAAACAAAACAAAACTACAAAACTCATTAAAAAACCTCAAAAAAAAAACCAAACCCCACAGCAACAAAAGCACTTGTGCATTATACTTGTAGACAGAGTTTTCAGTGTAATGTCAGAAGCGTTCTTATTGCTATCTCAAGCAAAAAGAAAGTAAAGACTTGACATATTCCAAGGCTCCTCATTATTTTGAACATTTTATAGGTATCTTGTGCTAAAATTGTTATACTGGGTTGGATAAGAGAGGAAGTTTGAATTCCCAGCTCATTAAAGTGTTTAATGGCTTAAGTCATGATTTAACCAACTGGAAAGTCTCTTGGAACTTCTTAGGTCTCATGGCTGCCAACATGATATTTGTAAATGATCATGAGTCTGGTTTTACCAAATGAGAGAAGGAGTTCCAAAAAAAATTATGCTGGAAAAGGTGAGGGGCTGTCTTATACCATCCTATTTCTCTAAGAGCTGAGGCTCAGGTATTTCTAAGCATCTACCTTTAGTACCCCTTCATGCAGAAGAAATTTGCTCCAGAAACAGTTSGCTCTCACAAAAACAGCATAGAGGAAAGCTACAACTGCCCAGTTTATGCTCTTTTGCAAAGGCTCTCCCTCTTCAGCCTCAACCACCTGATTTATCCACCTGTTGTCAGCACAAGAGCAGATCCTTTCCCTCCATTTTTAAAATTAATGCTATTTTTTTAGACCAGTTTAAAAACTAAGTAACGACAACAATAAAAACAGCAATAATAGTTTGAAATTATCAAGAGAGAACTCTCCCTTCCATCCAAAARCAAAGAAGACAGAGAAAGCTATCAAAGCTTTTCTTTGTTGCTTTCCTTCAAGAACCTTCTCTCTAATCAAATATGTGGAGCAGTGACATGGATTCCTATCTCAWGCCATACTCATCAGCTTGCATAAAATCAAGTCATCCTACCTGAGTAAACTGGGGAAAGAACAAACAAGTTAGCCATAATCTAATATTCCAAATACATCATAATTTTGCTGCAAATTTAGCAGTATCACTCAATCTTCTTTAATATCTGAGGGTGCTGTTAATTCTTCACATTTCCAGCAGATCATAAGCAGATCACTGGCAAGTGATGGAGCTTTCAGAACTCTTCCTGCTTCTTCTTTATTACATCAGAAAATTTATTTAGGTGAGAGAGCATCTTCTATTGCTCTTTAACTGACCTACTGAAAATTTGGAGATACCTTTGTAGAAATAGAAAGGTTGATGGCAAATAAACAAATAAATTGCATTCACTTGTGAAAGCTGAGCACTGTAGAGCAGGAAAATTGTACAGAGGCTGTGCTCTTGATTGATGAGATTCAATTACTGTTCAGGATCAGAGCTAGCACTTTCAAGAGTCATATTTCCTACAAGTGCTATTCAAGARTCTTTGCAAGTTTGCTCCAGTGGCAGAGCAATGTACCCTCTGTCTTTCAAAGGTCCTCTCAGAGTACCAGGAGACAATGTGGATTTTGTCACTGAGGATGCAATTTCCACTTTTGGTGAAACTGTCTTCAACAATGACTTCTTGAATACTTGAGATGTGCACTGGGAGCCGTGCACCTCAGAAGAGCTCCTTTAGGTGTGGAGTCCTAACAGATCTCACTGCATTTCCCCATTCCAACCCTAATTCCTGAAACCAGCTGAAAGATCAAGTGAAGAGATGAGGACCCAAACCTCTCAGGCAGAAATGGATATTCAGGCAACATCTCTTGGGCTGGTGGAACACCTGCACAAAGTGCCACGGATGCTAGAAGGTTCCAGAGGTTCAAGGATAGGCTGGGCAAGCTCACAGTGGATCATTCCACTAAGGATCATTAAATACAGAAAACCTACCTAAATTCAGAAAGTCATTGTACTAAAAGTAGAGAACGAGAGAGATGGGAAAATATTTGGGGAAGTTACTACTTTGTCTTGTACTTAGATTTTCATTAAATGCATACCTTTGGCCAGTATGGAGACAGGATGCTGAAAGATAACAGACCATTGGTTTGATACAGTGCAGACCTGCCCTCCTACACACATTTCTGGAGTATTGGATCCCAGAACAGTAAAAAGGCCCTACAGTGAGCAGATGATGTAGACTCTGGTGAAACAAACAGTGTGAGCTTCCCACACCACACATAGGATCATAAAGGTCTGTGTTTCTCCCCTCAGCCTTTTCAGAACTTTAAAAAACCTACACATTAACCTCAATGGTGCAGGACGTAGGCAGAAATCTGCCTACCTCTTTGCAGAAAAGGACAGCCAAAGCCAGCATCTAAATGACAGTAGGCAACAGCTTTTTGGAAGATTTTCTAAATATTGTGTATTCTAATTACACAAATGGACAGCCAGTGAGTTGCAAATTCTCCAGTAAAGCCTGCCTAGCACAAGATCTTTTAATTCTACCTCTGAAGTGAGTGATTTACAGGAAATGAGCTAGAGATTTCAGTGATGACTGCAATCAAGACCCTTATCTTTACAATGAGCATGATTTATAGCAATTTTATGCTAATAGCTCTCACCCATCATTATCACAAGAGAGAATATAAGTCCAAATTCTTTATTCACCCCAAATCACACATCAGCCAGGCTTTCCATTCAAAGTATCTGATTGGGACCTACAGAAGTGGAAGGCACAGTGTGCTGCACACAATGAATTTCACAACCTTTTAAGCTCTCCTCTGGCTTTGGACAGCTTATAAAATGGCAGAAATTTGTTTTGAATGACAAATACTGTTCAATACAAAGTGCAGGTTTGGGGGTGGGCATCCAGTTTTATCAAACTTTTTTTTTTCCCCTCTTCAATTATATCTAATTAATTTTTGACGTGAACACTCCCTTGCACCCAAATAAAGACCCCTCATGATTATCACGTATGCACAGAGGTAACATGCATGGATTTGAAAGCCACAGCTGCTGCAGGCTGGACAGTATTCTGGGGTATATCSCCACTACAGTCACCCAGTTGCTGCCTTTCTGTGCACTGTTGGAGGCAGCACTAGGTTAGATTTGATACGAGAGAGTCTTGCCTTCTAATATGCTTTTGAACTGATATAAACAGTGAAAGAGATTTTGCACATGGTTCTGGTGTGCCCACTGTTCAAAAGGAAGGATTAAACTTACAGCATGAGGGAGTACAATAGGAATTGAATCTTGAGGGAATTTCAGTGATTGTAGGAGCAAAGCAGCTGCTAGGAGCTAACAGGGGCTAGGGCACAGAAAGAGAATTTTCTGTATTAAGACTTGTCTGCCCAATGCTTACTCCAGCTGGATTCAAAGTGAAGATTTTCAGCTTACATGACTGGAGCTGTGTTGTTTTCAAGCCAGACTGATCCCGCTGCATGCTGAGCAGTGCTGAGTGCCACAAGGTGGTATCTTTCTTGCTCAGCACTTTTTTGCTTCCTATCAGGATCTCCTCTTTGCTCATCCTGGGTCTATTTATAACAAATGCTTTCCTATAGGCCTGCTCTGCCAAATACCAAAAATTGCTCCCACTCACTGCAAGGAAGAAATTCTATTCCTGTGTAATTTATTCTGTCTTTACATTTCTAACCTAGAGTACAGTGCAGATTCAAATAATTTGCAACCTTTCATCATTTTCAGATATGTGTATACTGCAGTAATCTTCTCCCACATAGATCAGTCAGCAAGCATCACCAATAAGTAAGTGCGTGTAAGGGGGACACAGAGGCTGCTGCTTTTAAGAGATAGAGGTAAAAGCTGAGTTCTTATATTCTGTGAACCAGCCTGCATCTCTGTGAAGTCATATCAATGGAGAATATGCCCTGGTGATCAGAGACCTGCAATCTATTTTGGTACATGTCAGAAGAAGTGTAAGACGGGTAACCTACATGCACAGTGAAAGTCAAAACTGTAGCTCATCCTCAGGAAAAAAAAACAGTCTTCAGACATGAGTCCTTGTTACATCAGGCTTTGGTCTGGTTCAAGCTGTAATAATCAGTGTTTGATCAAGGGTACATGTATACATGCTTCCTGGGATTTCCCTCCTGATCATTCATTATCAGTAAAGATATTGGTATGTTTTCTAATCCCCTCCACTTTCTTCTTCTTTTAMATCCTTTCCAGATAGATTGTGGATGCTGCTTGCTGATACATAGATTTTCTTTTTCAGTACTCTGTTTCCACATGGGAGTTGGGCCCTCTGTCAAATCCATATCTGGGAACTATGTCCTATGCTCACCTGCAATAAACAATAAACCACAATAAACCTGCAACAAACCACACCAAAATGAGCAGCTACCTGAGATGAGTTTCTCTGTGGGAGCTTCCCTATACGACAGCTCCTAGACTGAACCTTCACTGAGGACACCCGGTTGACCCCAAATTCCATGGTGTGAAAGGGCTTGAAGCAACYTGATCTAGTAAAAGGCAGAGGCATTGAAAACAGATGATCTTTGAAGCTGCCTTCAAATCCAAAACATTCTGCAATTCCAAGAACTTGATGAAGGATTCCCAATATGGATGATTCAAGTCCGTCTGCCCCACCCATTCAGATGGAAGCTATCTTTGTCAGGACCTGAAAGTGCAGTGAAAGAGCAAGCATCATAAAATAGGGTAGGAAAATAGATACTAGAATGGGTGTCCCCATCCCAAGGTTACCTCACATACCCAARGTGCAATCCCCACTCACTGGGTGCGATGTATGACTAAACTCACTCAAGCTCAAATACACACTCAAGACCTAAATACAAAAAAGTACTATAAAAATCCATTAAAAATAGATAAATATTGAGCAGAAGACTCCATCACAACTTCTGGGATCTGTCAAAAGGCTGGACCTGTCTGCTTCCCCCATAGGGCCACCTATTTGGTAAAAGCAGTAATCTATGCATGCTGAATGATTATCTCAAGGGGAGATTAGACCCGGTTAATGTATTGCTTTGAATTATTACATTACTTTGAATTACTGTATTACTTTGAATATACTTTCACAGTCATACACGATGACGGGCAATTCTTGAACCTTAACCTGTCACAATTCTGTTAATAAAGAGAGTTATTCTGCTCAGGATGGCAAATTCACCCAGTTCACATCTCAGTGATTGGGCTTTACTTCTGAGCTTAATTCACTCTTCTGTGAAAAGCAGTAAAGACCTTTCCATGCTTTGGAAAATACCTTACTGTCTGGTAGTTCTAAAGAAGCTGAATCCATTGTTAATACAGAGGTTTTCCWGTGCAGGCAGGAGGAATGAGAAGGTACCACCCCAATGGCTGACAACAGTGTAAGAAATCTAGCAGCTTTCTAAACAAATGGTTAATTCCACTGCTGCTTATCAAATGAGCAGAAAAATAGTGGCTACTCATCCCCAGAAGGATGGTGAGCCTTCAGACATTGTAATTACAGGGTATCATAAGCTCCCCCAAAATGCAAATGAAAATATAAGTGTCTCTGTGAGCTAATGAGCCCCTAAGCCTCAGTTCCAACTGCAGCTGCTTATCACAAATTTAAATCTGCTATGCAAAAGAGCCCAGAAGCACAGCTGCATCTGAAGCAATACTGGAGACAGAGAGCGGATGCAAAGAAAGATGGGACATGACCTAGAAGCAWGGCTGGAAAAATGTGTGACTTCACACTCTTCAAATGGGCCAAACACCAAATGTTTAAAATGAGGGGTGAACAAGGTTTTCTGCTGCCAAGAATAAATGCCAGTGGCTGCAAAAACCAAGGCCTAAGGACTGTCTTATAAAGAGAGACAGCAACTAACTGATGGCTATAGTCTGGATCTCCTCACCAGTCTCAACACATCATGGCTCTCTCTGATGTTCTAGCCAGCTGTCAATAGTTCTGCACACATTTTCAGCTTTCTGTCATGCAGAGATCTCAGGCTAAGCCAATAAAACAAAAAACAAAAAA